>NW_027422160.1:0-259666 GCF_037893015.1 Macrotis lagotis | reverse complement strand
ACGAAAGGCAAGCAAAGGGTAACGGAAGGCAAGGAAGGCAAGGGAAAGCAAGGCAAGTCAAGGGTAACAGAAGGAACGGCTCGGCAAGGGGAAACAAGGCTAAGGCACGGCAACGCACGGCTAGGCAATGCACGGACAGCCAAGGAAAGGGTAACGCAAGGCAAGGCACGGTCAGGCGAGGCAAGGCTAATGCACGACAACGCAAGGCTAGGCAGTGCACCGCTAGGCAGGGAAAGAGTAACGGAAGGAAAGGAACGCAAGGCAAAGCAATGCAAGGCAAGTGTAACAAATGTCCCGGCACGGCAAGGGGAAACAAGGCGAAGGGACGGCAACGCACACCTAGGCAATGCACTGCCAGGCAAGGAAAGGGTAACGCAAGGCAAGGCACGGTGAGGCAAGGCAAGGCTAATGCACGACAACGCACGGCTAGGCAATGCACGGAAGGCAAGCAAAGAGTAACGGAAGGCAAGGAAGGCAAGGGAAAGCAAGGCAAGGCAAGGGTAACGGAAGGAAACGCACGGCAAGGGGAAACAAGGCTAAGGCACGACAACGCACGGCTAGGCAATGCACGGCAAGGCAAGGAAAGGGTAACGCAAGGCAAGGCACGGTGAGGCAAGGCAAGGCTAATGCACGACAACGCACGGCTAGGCAATGCACGGCAAGGCAAGGAAACGGTAACGCAAGGAAAGGCACGGTCAGACGAGGCAAGGCTAAGGCACGACAACGCAAGGCTAGGCAATGCACGGAAGGCAAGCAAAGAGTAACGGAAGGCAAGGAATGCAAGGCAAAGCAAGGCAACGCAAGCAAGTCTATGGCAAGGTGAAAAAAGGCTAAAGCACGACAACGCAAGGCTACGCAATGCACGGAAGGCAAGCAAAGAGTACCGGAAGGCAAGGAAGGCAAGGGAAAGCAAGGCAAGGCAAGGGTAACAGAAGGAACGGCTCGGCAAGGGGAAACAAGGCTAAGGGACGGCAACGCACGGCTAGGCAATGCACGGCCAGCCAAGGAAAGGGTAAGGCAAGGAAAGGCACGGTCAGGCAAGGCAAGGCTAATGCACGACAATGCAAGGCTAGGCAGTGCACGGTAAGGCAAGGAAAGAGTAACGGAAGGAAAGGAAGGCAAGGCAAATCCAGGCAAGGCAAGTGTAACAAAAGGCACGGCACGGCAAGGGGAAACAAGGCTAAGGCACGACAACGCACGGCTAGGCAATGCACAGCAAGGCAAGGAAAGGGCAACGCAAGGCAAGGCACGGTGAGGCAAGGCAAGGCTAATGCACGACAACGCAAGGCTAGGCAGTGCACGGCTAGGCAGGGAAAGAGTAACGGAAGGAAAGGAAAGCAAGGCAAACCAAGGCAAGGCAAGTGTAACAAAAGGCACGGCACGGCAAGGGGAAACAAGGCGAAGGGACGGCAACGCACGGTTAGGCAATGCACGGCCAGCGAAGGAAAGGGTAACGCAAGGCAAGGCACGGTCAGGCGTGGCAAGGCTAAGGAACGACAACGCAAGACTAGACAATGCACATAAGGCAAGCAAAGAGTAACGGAAGGCAAGGAATGCAAGGCAAAGCAAGGCAACGCAAGCAAGTCTATGGCAAGGTGAAAAAAGGCTAAAGCACGACAACGCAAGGCTACGCAATGCACGGAAGGCAAGCAAAGAGTAACGGAAGGAAAGGAAGGCAAGGGAAAGCAAGGCAAGCCAAGGGTAACAGAAGGAACGGCTCGGCAAGGGGAAACAAGGCTAAGGGACGGCAACGCACGGCTAGGAAATGCACGGCCAGCCAAGGAAAGGGTAACGCAAGTCAAGGCACGGTGAGGCAAGGCCAGGCTAATGCACGACAACGCACGGCTAGGCAATGCACGGCAAGGTAAGGAAAGAGTAACGGAAGGCAAGGAAGGCAAGGCAAAGCATGGCAACGCAAGCAATGGTAAGGCAAGGTGAAACAAAGCTAAGGCACGAGAACGCACGGTTAGGCAATGCACGGCAAGGCAAGGAAGGGGTAACGCAAGGCAAGGCACTGACAGGCGAGGCAAGGCTAATGCAGGACAACGCACGGCTAGGCAATGCACGGCAAGGCAAGGAAAGGGTAACGCAAGGCAAGGCACGGTCAGGCGAGTCAAGGCTAAGGAACGACAACGCAAGGCTAGGCAATGCACGGAAGGCAAGCAAAGAGTAAGGGAAGGCAAGGAAGGGAAGGCAAAGCAAGCAAGGCAAGTGTAACAAAAGGCACGGCACGGCAAGGGGAACCAAGGCTAAGGCACGACAACGCAGGACTAGGCAATGCACGGCAAGGCAAGGAAAGGGTAACGCAAGGCAAGGCACTGACAGGCGAGGCAAGGTTAAGGCACGACAACGCACGGCTAGGCAATGCACAGCAAGGTAAGGAAAGGGTAACGCAAGGCAAGGCACGGTCAGGCGAGGCAAGGTTAAGGAATGACAACGCAAGGCTAGGCAATGCACGGAAGGCAAGCAAAGAGTAACGGAAGGCAAGGAATGCAAGGCAAAGCAAGGCAACGCAAGCAAGGCTATGGCAAGGTGAAAAAAGGCTAAGGCACGACAACGCAAGGCTAGGTAATCCACGGAAGGCAAGCAAAGAGTAACGGAAGGCAAGGAAAGCAAGGGAAAGCAAGGCAAGGCAAGGGTAACAGAAGGAACGGCACGGTAAGGGGAAACAAGGCTAAGGCACGACAACGCAGGGCTAGGCAATGCACGGCAAGGCAAGGAATGGGTAACGCAAGGCAAGGAACTGTCAGGCGAGGCAAGGCTAAGGCACGACAAGGCAAGGCTAGGCAATGCACGGAAGGCAAGCAAAGAGTAACGGAAGGCAAGGAAGGCAAGGGAAAGCAAGGCAAGGCAAGGGTAACGGAAGGAAACGCACGGCAAGGGGAAACAAGGCTAAGGCATGACAACGCACGGCTAGGCAATGCACGGCAAGGCAAGGAAAGGGTAACGCAAAGCAAGGCACGGTGAGGCAAGGCAAGGCTAATGCACGACAACGCACGGCTAGGCAATGCACGGCAAGGTAAGGAAAGGGTAACGCAAGGGAAGGCACGGTCAGACGAGGCAAGTCTAAGGCACGACAACGCAAGGCTAGGCAATGCACGGAAGGCAAGCAAAGAGTAACGGAAGGCAAGGAAGGCAAGGGAAAGCAAGGGAAGTCAAGGGTAACAGAAGGAACGGCTCGGCAATGGGAAAAAAAGGCTAAGGCACGGCAACGCACGGCTAGGCAATGCACGGCCAGCCAAGGAAAGGGTAACGCAAGGCAAGGCACTGTCAGGCGAGGGAAGGCTAATGCACGACAACGCAAGGCTAGGCAGTGCACGGCTAGGCAGGGAAAGAGAAAAGGAAGGAAAGGAAGGCAAGGCAAAGCAAGGCAAGGCAAGTGTAACAAAAGGCACGGCACGGCAAGGGGAAACAAGGCGAAGGGACGGAAACGCAGGACTAGGCAATGCACGGCAAGGCAAGGAAAGGTTAACGCAAGGCAAGGCACTGTCAGGCGAGGGAAGGCTAATGCACGACAACGCAAGGCTAGGCAGTGCACGGCTAGGCAGGGAAAGAGTAACGGAAGGAAAGGAAAGCAAGGCAAACCAAGGCAAGGCAAGTGTAACAAAAGGCACGGCACGGCAAGGGGAAACAAGGCGAAGGGACGGCAACGCACGGCTAGGCAATGCACGGCCAGCCAAGGAAAGGGTAACGCAAGGCAAGGCACGGTCAGGCGTGGCAAGGCTAAGGAACGACAACGCAAGACTAGACAATGCACATAAGGCAAGCAAAGAGTAACGGAAGGCAAGGAATGCAAGGCAAAGCAAGGCAACGCAAGCAAGTCTATGGCAAGGTGAAAAAAGGCTAAAGCACGACAACGCAAGGCTACGCAATGCACGGAAGGCAAGCAAAGAGTAACGGAAGGCAAGGAAGGCAAGGGAAAGCAAGGCAAGCCAAGGGTAACAGAAGGAACGGCTCGGCAAGGGGAAACAAGGCTAAGGGACGGCAACGCACGGCTAGGCAATGCACGGCCAGCCAAGGAAAGGGTAACGCAAGGCAAGGCACGGTCAGGCAAGGCAAGGCTAATG
This sequence comes from Macrotis lagotis, assembly GCF_037893015.1. Lineage (NCBI taxonomy): Eukaryota > Metazoa > Chordata > Mammalia > Peramelemorphia > Peramelidae > Macrotis > Macrotis lagotis. The sequence continues at coordinate 255,599 of NW_027422160.1, read as the reverse complement.
CACGACAACGCACGGCTCGGCAATGCACGGCAAGGCAAGGAAAGGCTAACGCAAGGCAAGGCAAGGTCAGGCGAGGCAAGCCTAAGGCACGACAACGCAAGGCTAGGCAATGCACGGAAGGCAAGCAAAGAGTAACGGAAGGCAAGGAAGGCAAGGGAAAGCAAGGCAAGGCAAGGGTAACGGAAGGAACGGCACGGCAAGGGGAAACAAGGCTAAGGCACGCAACGCAGGACTAGGCAATGCACGGCAAGGCAAGGAAAGGGTAACGCAAGGCAAGGCACTGTCAGGCGAGGGAAGGCTAATGCACGACAACGCAAGGCTAGGCAGTGCACGGCTAGGCAGGGAAAGAGTAACGGAAGGAAAGGAAGGCAAGGCAAAGCAAGGCAAGGCAAGTGTAACAAAAGGCACGGCACGGCAAGGGGAAACAAGGCGAAGGGACGGTAACGCACGGCTAGGCAATGTACGGCCAGGCAAGGAAAGGGTAACGCAATGCAAGCCACGGTGAGGAAAGGCAAGGCTAATGCACGACAATACAAGGCTAGGCAATGCACGGAAGGCAAGCAAAGAGTAACGGAAGGCAAGGAATGCAAGGCAAAGCAAGGCAACGCAAGCAAGGCTATGGCAAGGTGAAAAAAGGCGAAGGCACGGCAACGCAAGGCTAGGCAATGCACGGAAGGCAAGCAAAGAGTAACGGAAGGCAAGGAAGGCAAGGCAAAGAAAGGCAACGCAAGCAAGGCTATAGCAAGGTGAAACAGAGCTAAGGCACGACAACGCATGGCTAGGCAATGCACGGCCAGCCAAGGAAACGGTAACGCAAGGCAAGGCACGGTCAGGCGTGGCAAGGCTAAGGAACGACAACGCAAGGCTAGGCAATGCACGGAAGACAAGCAAAGAGTAACGGAAGGCAAGGAAGGCAAGGCAAAGAAAGGCAACGGAAGCAAGGCTATAGCAAGGTGAAACAAAGCTAAGGCACGACAACGCATGGCTAGGCAATGCACGGCAAGGCAAGGAAAGGGTAACGCAAGGCAAGGCACGGTGAGGCAAGGCAAGGCTAATGCACGACAACGCACGGCTAGGCAATGCACGGCCAGGCAAGGAAAGGGTAACGCAAGGCAAGGCACGGTCAGGCGAGACAAGGCTAAGGAACGACAATGCAAGGCTAGACATTGCACGGAAGGCAAGCAAAGAGTAACGGAACGCAAGGAATGCAAGGCAAAGCAAGGCAACGCAAGCAAGGCTATGGCAAGGTGAAAAAAGGCTAAAGCACGACAACGCAAGGCTACGCAATGCACGGAACGCAAGCAAAGAGTAACGGACGGCAAGGAAGGCAAGGGAAAGAAAGGCAAGGCAAGGGTAACGTAAGGAAACGCACGGCAAGGGGAAACAAGGCTAAGGCACGGCAACGCACGGCTAGGCAATGCACGGCAAGGCAAGGAAAGGGTAACGCAAGGCAAGGCACGGTCAGGCATGGCAAGGCTAAGGCACGGCAACGCACGGCCAAGCAATGCACGGAAGGCAAGGAAAGGGTAACGCAAGGCAAGCACGGTGAGGCAAGGCAAGGCTAATGCACGACAACGCACGGCTAGGCAATGCACGGCAAGGCAAGGAAAGGGCAACGCAAGGCAAGGCACGGTGAGGCAAGGCAAGGCTAATGCACGACAACGCACGGCTAGGCAATGCTCGGCAAGGCAAGAAAAGGCTAACGCAAGGCAAGGCACGGTCAGGCGAGGCAAGGCTAAGGCACGACAACGCAAGGCTAGGCAATGCACGGAAGGCAAGCAAAGAGTAACGGAAGGCAAGGAAGGCAAGGGAAAGCAAGGCAAGGAAAGGGTAACGGAAGGAACGGCACGGCAGGGGGAAACAAGGCTAAGGCACGACAACGCAGGACTAGGCAATGCACGAGAAGGCAAGGAAAGGGTAACGCAAGGCAAGGCACGGTGAGGCAAGGCAAGGCTAATGCACGACAACGCACGGCTAGGCAATGCACGGCAAGGTAAGGAAATAGTAACGGAAGGCAAGGAAGGCAAGTCAAAGCATGGCAACGCAAGCAATGCTAAGGCAAGGTGAAACAAGGCTAAGGCACGAGAACGCACGGTTACGCAATGCACGGCAAGGCAAGGAAGGGGTAACGCAAGGGAAGGCACGGTCAGACGAGGCAAGGCTAAGGCACGACAACGCAAGGCTAGGCAATGCACGGAAGGCAAGCAAAGAGGAACGGAAGGCAAGGAAGGCAAGGGAAAGCAAGGCAAGGCAAGGGTAACGGAAGGAAACGCACGGCAAGGGGAAACAAGGCTAATGCACGACAACGCACGGCTAGGCAATGCACGGCAAGGCAAGGAAAGGGTAACGCAAGGGAAGGCACGGTCAGACGAGGCAAGGCTAAGGCACGACAACGCAAGGCTAGGCAATGCACGGAAGGCAAGCAAAGAGTAACGGAAGGCAAGGAAGGCAAGGGAAAGCAAGGCAAGGCAAGGGTAACAGAAGGAACGGCTCGGCAAGGGGAAACAAGGCTAAGGGACGGCAACGCACGGCTAGGCAATGCACGGCAAGGCAAGGAAAGGCTAACGCAAGGCAAGGCACGGTCAGGCGAGGCAAGGCTAAGGAACGACAACGCAAGGCTAGACATTGCACGGAAGGCAAGCAAAGAGTAACGGAAGGCAAGTAATGCAAGGCAAAGCAAGGCAACGCAAGCAAGCCTATGGCAAGGTGAAAAAAGGCTAAAGCACGACAACGCAAGGCTACGCAATGCCCGGAAGCCAAGCAAAGAGTAAAGGAAGGGAAGGAAGGCAAGGGAAATCAAGGCAAGGCAAGGGTAACGGAAGGAAAGGCACGGCAAGGGGAAACAAGGCTAAGGCACGACAACGCACGGCTAGGCAATGAACAGCAAGGAAAGGAAAGGGTATCGCAAGGCAAGGCACGGTGAGCAAGGCAAGGCTAATGCACGACAACGCAGGGCTAGGCAATGCACGGCAAGGCAAGGAAAGGCTAACGCAAGGCAAGGCACGGTCAGGCGAGGCAAGGCTAAGGCACGACAACGCAAGGCTTGGCAATGCACGGAAGCCAAGCAAAGAGTAACGGAAAGCAAGGAAGGCAAGGGAAAGCAAGGCAAGGCAAGGGTAACGGAAGGAACGGCACGGCAAGGGGAAACAAGGCTAAGGCTCGACAACGCAGGACTAGGCAATGCACGGCAAGGCAAGGAAAGGGTAACTCAAGGCAAGGCACTGTCAGGCGAGGGAAGGCTAATGCACGACAACGCAAGGCTAGGCAGTGCACGGCTAGGTAGGGAAAGAGAAACGGAAGGAAACGAAGGCAAGGCAAAGCAAGGTAAGGCAAGTGTAACAAAAGGCACGGCACGGCAAGGGGAAACAAGGCGAAGGGACGGCAACGCACGGCTAGGCAATGCACGGCCAGGCAAGGAAAGGGTAACGCAAGGCAAGGCACTGTCAGGCGAGGGAAGGCTAATGCACGACAACGCAAGGCTAGGCAGTGCACGGCTAGGTAGGGAAAGAGTAACGGAAGGAAAGGAAGGCAAGGCAACGCAATGCAAGGCAAGTGTAACAAAAGGCACGGCACGGCAAGGGGAAACAAGGCGAAGGGATGGCAACGCACGGCTAGGCAATGCACTGCCAGGCAAGGAAAGGGTAACGCAAGGCCAGGCCCGGGGAGGCAAGGCAAGGCTAATGCACGACAACGCCAGGCTAGGTAATGCACGGAAGGCAAGCAAAGAGTAACGGAAGGCAAGGAATGCAAGGCAAAGCAAGGCAACGCAAGCAAGGCTATGGCAAGGTGAAAAAAGGCTAAGGCACGACAACGCAAGGCTAGGCAATCCACGGAAGGCAAGCAAAGAGTAACGGAAGGCAAGGAAGGCAAGGGAATGCAAGGCAAGGCAAGGGTAACGAAAGGAAACGCACGGCAAGGGGAAACAAGGCTAAGGCACGACAACGCACCGCTAGGCAATGCACGGCAAGGCAAGGAAAGGGTAACGCAAGGCAAGGCACTGTCAGGCGAGGGAAGGCTAATGCACGACAACGCAAGGCTAGGCAGTGCACGGCTAGGCAGGGAAAGAGTAACGGAAGGAAAGGAAGGCAAGGCAAAGCAAGGCAAGGCAAGTGTAACAAAAGGCAAGGCACGGCAAGGGGAAACAAGGCGAAGGGACGGTAACGCACGGCTAGGCAATGCACGGCCAGGCAAGGAAAGGGTAACGCAAGGCAAGGCATGGTGAGGCAAGGCAAGGCTAATGCACGACAATACAAGGCTAGGAAATGCACGGAAGGCAAGCAAAGAGTAACGGAAGGCAAGGAATGCAAGGCAAAGCCAGGCAACGCAAGCAAGGCTATGGCAAGGTGAAAAAAGGCGAAGGCACGGCAACGCAAGGCTAGGCAATGCACGGCAAGGCAAGGAAAGGGTAACGCAAGGCAAGGCACGGTGAGGCGAGGCAAGGCTAATGCACGACAACGCACGGCTAGGCAATGCACGGCAAGGCAAGGAAAGCGTAACGCAAGGCAAGGCACGGTCAGGCGAGGCAAGGCTAAGGCACGACAACGCAAGGCTAGGCAATGCACGGAAGGCAAGCAAAGAGTAACGGAAGGCAAGGAATTCAAGGCAAAGCAAGGCAACGCAAGCAAGTCTATGGCAAGGTAAAAAAAGGCTAAAGCACGACAACGGAAGACTACGCAATGCACGGAAGGCAAGCAAAGAGTAACGGAAGGCAAGGAAGGCAAGGGAAAGCAAGGCAAGGCAAGGGTAACAGAAGGAACGGCTCGGCAAGGGGAAACAAGGCTAAGGGACGGCAACGCACGGCTAGGCAATGCACGGCCAGCCAAGGAAAGGGTAACGCAAGGCAAGGCACGGTCAGGCAAGGCAAGGCTAATGCACGACAATACAAGGCTAGGCAATGCACGGAAGGCAAGCAAAGAGTAACGGAAGGCAAGGAATGCAAGGCAAAGCAAGGCAACGCAAGCAAGGCTATGGCAAGGTGAAAAAAGGCGAAGGCAGGGCAACGCAAGGCTAGGCAATGCACGGAAGGCAAGCAAAGAGTAACGGAAGGCAAGGAAGGCAAGGCAAAGAAAGGCAACGCAAGCAAGGCTATAGCAAGGTGAAACAAAGCTAAGGCACGACAACGCACGGCTAGGCAATGCACGGCAAGGCAAGGAATGGGTAACGCAAGTCAAGGCACGGTAAGGCAAGGCAAGGCTAATGCACGACAACGCACGGCTAGACAATGCACGGCAAGGCAAGGAAAGGGTAACGCACGGCAAGGCACGGTTAGTCGAGGCAAGGCTAAGGCACGACAACGCAAGGCTAGGGAATGCACGGAAGGCAAGCAAAGAGTAACGGAAGGCAAGGAAGGCAAGGGAAAGCAAGGCAAGGCAAGGGTAACGGAAGGAACGGCACGGCAAGGGGAAACAAGGCTATGGCACGACAACGCACGGCTAGGCAATGCATGGCAAGGCAAGGAAAGGGTAACGCAAGGCAAGGCACATTTAGGCGAGGCAAGGCTAAGGCACGACAACGCAAGGCTAGGCAATGCACGGAAGGCAAGCAAAGAGTAACGGAAGACAAGGAAGGCAAGGGAAAGCAAGGCAAGGCAAGGGTAACGGAAGGAATGGCACGGCAAGGGGAAACAAGCCTAAGGCACGACAACGCACGGCTAGGCAATGCACGGCAAGGCAAGGAAAGGTTAACGCAAGGCAAGGCACGTTGAGGCAAGGCAAGGCTAATTCACGACAACGCACGGCTAGGCAATGCACGGCAAGGCAAGGAAAGGCTAACGCAAGGCAAGGCACGGTCAGTCGAGGCAAGGCTAAGGCACGACAACGCAAGGCTAGGCAATGCACGGAAGGCAAGCAAAGAGTAACGGAAGGCAAGGAAGGCAAGGCAAAGCAAGGCAAGGCAAGTGTAACAAAAGGCACGGCACGGCAAGGGGAACCAAGGCTAAGGCACGACAACGCAGGACTAGGCACTGCACGGGAAGGCAAGGAAAGGGTAACGCAAGTCAAGGCACGGTGAGGCAAGGCCAGGCTAATGCACGACAACGCACGGCTAGGCAATGCACGGCAAGGTAAGGAAAGAGTAACGGAAGGCAAGGAAGGCAAGGCAAAGCATGGCAACGCAAGCAATGGTAAGGCAAGGTGAAACAAAGCTAAGGCACGAGAACGCACGGTTAGGCAATGCACGGCAAGGCAAGGAAGGGGTAACGCAAGGCAAGGCACTGACAGGCGAGGCAAGGCTAATGCAGGACAACGCACGGCTAGGCAATGCACGGCAAGGCAAGGAAAGGGTAACGCAAGGCAAGGCACGGTCAGGCGAGTCAAGGCTAAGGAACGACAACGCAAGGCTAGGCAATGCACGGAAGGCAAGCAAAGAGTAAGGGAAGGCAAGGAAGGGAAGGCAAAGCAAGCAAGGCAAGTGTAACAAAAGGCACGGCACGGCAAGGGGAACCAAGGCTAAGGCACGACAACGCAGGACTAGGCAATGCACGGCAAGGCAAGGAAAGGGTAACGCAAGGCAAGGCACTGACAGGCGAGGCAAGGTTAAGGCACGACAACGCACGGCTAGGCAATGAACAGCAAGGAAAGGAAAGGGTATCGCAAGGCAAGGCACGGTCAGGCGATGCAAGGTTAAGGAATGACAACGCAAGGCTAGGCAATGCACGGAAGGCAAGCAAAGAGTAACGGAAGGCAAGGAATGCAAGGCAAAGCAAGGCAACGCAAGCAAGGCTATGGCAAGGTGAAAAAAGGCTAAGGCACGACAATGCAAGGCTAGGTAATCCACGGAAGGCAAGCAAAGAGTAACGGAAGGCAAGGAAAGCAAGGGAAAGCAAGGCAAGGCAAGGGTAACAGAAGGAACGGCACGGTAAGGGGAAACAAGGCTAAGGCACGACAACGCAGGGCTAGGCAATGCACGGCAAGGCAAGGAAAGGGTAACGCAAGGCAAGGCACGGTCAGGCGAGGCAAGGCTAAGGAATGACAACGCAAGGCTAGGCAATGCACGGAAGGCAAGCAAAGAGTAACGGAAGGCAAGGAATGCAAGGCAAAGCAAGGCAACGCAAGCAAGGCTATGGCAAGGTGAAAAAAGGCTAAGGCACGACAACGCAAGGCTAGGCAATCCACGGAAGGCAAGCAAAGAGTAACGGAAGGCAAGGAAGGCAAGGGAAAGCAAGGCAAGGCAAGGGTAACGGAAGGAAACGCACGGCAAGGGGAAACAAGGCTAAGGCACGACAACGCACGGCTAGGCAATGCACGGCAAGGCAAGGAAAGGGTAACGCAAAGCAAGGCACGGTGAGGCAAGGCAAGGCTAATGCACGACAACGCACGGCTAGGCAATGCACGGCAAGGTAAGGAAAGGGTAACGCAAGGGAAGGCACGGTCAGACGAGGCAAGTCTAAGGCTAAGGCACGACAACGCAAGGCTAGGCAATGCACGGAAGGCAAGCAAAGAGTAACGGAAGGCAAGGAAGGCAAGGGAAAGCAAGGGAAGTCAAGGGTAACAGAAGGAACGGCTCGGCAATGGGAAAAAAGGCTAAGGCACGGCAACGCACGGCTAGGCAATGCACGGCCAGCCAAGGAAAGGGTAACGCAAGGCAAGGCACTGTCAGGCGAGGGAAGGCTAATGCACGACAACGCAAGGCTAGGCAGTGCACGGCTAGGCAGGGAAAGAGAAAAGGAAGGAAAGGAAGTCAAGGCAAAGCAAGGCAAGGCAAGTGTAACAAAAGGCACGGCACGGCAAGGGGAAACAAGGCGAAGGGACGGAAACGCAGGACTAGGCAATGCACGGCAAGGCAAGGAAAGGTTAACGCAAGGCAAGGCACTGTCAGGCGAGGGAAGGCTAATGCACGACAACACAAGGCTAGGCAGTGCACGGCTAGGCAGGGAAAGAGTAACGGAAGGAAAGGAAAGCAAGGCAAACCAAGGCAAGGCAAGTGTAACAAAAGGCACGGCACGGCAAGGGGAAACAAGGCGAAGGGACGGCAACGCACGGCTAGGCAATGCACGGCCAGCCAAGGAAAGGGTAACGCAAGGCAAGGCATGGTCAGGCGTGGCAAGGCTAAGGAACGACAACGCAAGACTAGACAATGCACATAAGGCAAGCAAAGAGTAACGGAAGGCAAGGAATGCAAGGCAAAGCAAGGCAACGCAAGCAAGTCTATGGCAAGGTGAAAAAAGGCTAAAGCACGACAACGCAAGGCTACGCAATGCACGGAAGGCAAGCAAAGAGTAACGGAAGGCAAGGAAGGCAAGGGAAAGCAAGGCAAGCCAAGGGTAACAGAAGGAACGGCTCGGCAAGGGGAAACAAGGCTAAGGGACGGCAACGCACGGCTAGGCAATGCACGGCCAGCCAAGGAAAGGGTAACGCAAGGCAAGGCACGGTCAGGCAAGGCAAGGCTAATGCACGACAACGCACGGCTCGGCAATGCACGGCAAGGCAAGGAAAGGCTAACGCAAGGCAAGGCAAGGTCAGGCGAGGCAAGCCTAAGGCACGACAACGCAAGGCTAGGCAATGCACGGAAGGCAAGCAAAGAGTAGCGGAAGGCAAGGAAGGCAAGGGAAAGCAAGGCAAGGTAAGGGTAACGGAAGGAACGGCACGGCAAGGGGAAACAAGGCTAAGGCACGCAACGCAGGACTAGGCAATGCACGGCAAGGCAAGGAAAGGGTAACGCAAGGCAAGGCACTGTCAGGCGAGGGAAGGCTAATGCACGACAACGCAAGGCTAGGCAGTGCACGGCTAGGCAGGGAAAGAGTAACGGAAGGAAAGGAAGGCAAGGCAAAGCAAGGCAAGGCAAGTGTAACAAAAGGCACGGCACGGCAAGGGGAAACAAGGCGAAGGGACGGTAACGCACGGCTAGGCAATGCACGGCCAGGCAAGGAAAGGGTAACGCAATGCAAGCCACGGTGAGGAAAGGCAAGGCTAATGCACGACAATACAAGGCTAGGCAATGCACGGAAGGCAAGCAAAGAGTAACGGAAGGCAAGGAATGCAAGGCAAAGCAAGGCAACGCAAGCAAGGCTATGGCAAGGTGAAAAAAGGCGAAGGCACGGCAACGCAAGGCTAGGCAATGCACGGAAGGCAAGCAAAGAGTAACGGAAGGCAAGGAAGGCAAGGCAAAGAAAGGCAACGCAAGCAAGGCTATAGCAAGGTGAAACAGAGCTAAGGCACGACAACGCATGGCTAGGCAATGCACGGCCAGCCAAGGAAACGGTAACGCAAGGCAAGGCACGGTCAGGCGTGGCAAGGCTAAGGAACGACAACGCAAGGCTAGGCAATGCACGGAAGACAAGCAAAGAGTAACGGAAGGCAAGGAAGGCAAGGCAAAGAAAGGCAACGGAAGCAAGGCTATAGCAAGGTGAAACAAAGCTAAGGCACGACAACGCAAGGCTAGGCAATGCACGGAAGGCAAGCAAAGAGTAACGGAAGGCAAGGAAGGCAAGGGAAAGCAAGGGAAGTCAAGGGTAACAGAAGGAACGGCTCGGCAATGGGAAAAAAGGCTAAGGCACGGCAACGCACGGCTAGGCAATGCACGGCCAGCCAAGGAAAGGGTAACGCAAGGCAAGGCACTGTCAGGCGAGGGAAGGCTAATGCACGACAACGCAAGGCTAGGCAGTGCACGGCTAGGCAGGGAAAGAGAAAAGGAAGGAAAGGAAGTCAAGGCAAAGCAAGGCAAGGCAAGTGTAACAAAAGGCACGGCACGGCAAGGGGAAACAAGGCGAAGGGACGGAAACGCAGGACTAGGCAATGCACGGCAAGGCAAGGAAAGGTTAACGCAAGGCAAGGCACTGTCAGGCGAGGGAAGGCTAATGCACGACAACACAAGGCTAGGCAGTGCACGGCTAGGCAGGGAAAGAGTAACGGAAGGAAAGGAAAGCAAGGCAAACCAAGGCAAGGCAAGTGTAACAAAAGGCACGGCACGGCAAGGGGAAACAAGGCGAAGGGACGGCAACGCACGGCTAGGCAATGCACGGCCAGCCAAGGAAAGGGTAACGCAAGGCAAGGCATGGTCAGGCGTGGCAAGGCTAAGGAACGACAACGCAAGACTAGACAATGCACATAAGGCAAGCAAAGAGTAACGGAAGGCAAGGAATGCAAGGCAAAGCAAGGCAACGCAAGCAAGTCTATGGCAAGGTGAAAAAAGGCTAAAGCACGACAACGCAAGGCTACGCAATGCACGGAAGGCAAGCAAAGAGTAACGGAAGGCAAGGAAGGCAAGGGAAAGCAAGGCAAGCCAAGGGTAACAGAAGGAACGGCTCGGCAAGGGGAAACAAGGCTAAGGGACGGCAACGCACGGCTAGGCAATGCACGGCCAGCCAAGGAAAGGGTAACGCAAGGCAAGGCACGGTCAGGCAAGGCAAGGCTAATGCACGACAACGCACGGCTCGGCAATGCACGGCAAGGCAAGGAAAGGCTAACGCAAGGCAAGGCAAGGTCAGGCGAGGCAAGCCTAAGGCACGACAACGCAAGGCTAGGCAATGCACGGAAGGCAAGCAAAGAGTAGCGGAAGGCAAGGAAGGCAAGGGAAAGCAAGGCAAGGTAAGGGTAACGGAAGGAACGGCACGGCAAGGGGAAACAAGGCTAAGGCACGCAACGCAGGACTAGGCAATGCACGGCAAGGCAAGGAAAGGGTAACGCAAGGCAAGGCACTGTCAGGCGAGGGAAGGCTAATGCACGACAACGCAAGGCTAGGCAGTGCACGGCTAGGCAGGGAAAGAGTAACGGAAGGAAAGGAAGGCAAGGCAAAGCAAGGCAAGGCAAGTGTAACAAAAGGCACGGCACGGCAAGGGGAAACAAGGCGAAGGGACGGTAACGCACGGCTAGGCAATGCACGGCCAGGCAAGGAAAGGGTAACGCAATGCAAGCCACGGTGAGGAAAGGCAAGGCTAATGCACGACAATACAAGGCTAGGCAATGCACGGAAGGCAAGCAAAGAGTAACGGAAGGCAAGGAATGCAAGGCAAAGCAAGGCAACGCAAGCAAGGCTATGGCAAGGTGAAAAAAGGCGAAGGCACGGCAACGCAAGGCTAGGCAATGCACGGAAGGCAAGCAAAGAGTAACGGAAGGCAAGGAAGGCAAGGCAAAGAAAGGCAACGCAAGCAAGGCTATAGCAAGGTGAAACAGAGCTAAGGCACGACAACGCATGGCTAGGCAATGCACGGCCAGCCAAGGAAACGGTAACGCAAGGCAAGGCACGGTCAGGCGTGGCAAGGCTAAGGAACGACAACGCAAGGCTAGGCAATGCACGGAAGACAAGCAAAGAGTAACGGAAGGCAAGGAAGGCAAGGCAAAGAAAGGCAACGGAAGCAAGGCTATAGCAAGGTGAAACAAAGCTAAGGCACGACACCGCATGGCTAGGCAATGCACGGCAAGGCAAGGAAAGGGTAACGCAAGGCAAGGCACGGTGAGGCAAGGCAAGGCTAATGCACGACAACGCACGGCTAGGCAATGCACGGCCAGGCAAGGAAAGGGTAACGCAAGGCAAGGCACGGTCAGGCGAGACAAGGCTAAGGAACGACAATGCAAGGCTAGACATTGCACGGAAGGCAAGCAAAGAGTAACGGAACGCAAGGAATGCAAGGCAAAGCAAGGCAACGCAAGCAAGGCTATGGCAAGGTGAAAAAAGGCTAAAGCACGACAACGCAAGGCTACGCAATGCACGGAACGCAAGCAAAGAGTAACGGAAGGCAAGGAAGGCAAGGGAAAGCAAGGCAAGGCAAGGGTAACGTAAGGAAACGCACGGCAAGGGGAAACAAGGCTAAGGCACGGCAACGCACGGCTAGGCAATGCACGGCAAGGCAAGGAAAGGGTAACGCAAGGCAAGGCACGGTCAGGCATGGCAAGGCTAAGGCACGGCAACGCACGGCCAAGCAATGCACGGAAGGCAAGGAAAGGGTAACGCAAGGCAAGCACGGTGAGGCAAGGCAAGGCTAATGCACGACAACGCACGGCTAGGCAATGCACGGCAAGGCAAGGAAAGGGCAACGCAAGGCAAGGCACGGTGAGGCAAGGCAAGGCTAATGCACGACAACGCACGGCTAGGCAATGCTCGGCAAGGCAAGAAAAGGCTAACGCAAGGCAAGGCACGGTCAGGCGAGGCAAGGCTAAGGCACGACAACGCAAGGCTAGGCAATGCACGGAAGGCAAGCAAAGAGTAACGGAAGGCAAGGAAGGCAAGGGAAAGCAAGGCAAGGAAAGGGTAACGGAAGGAACGGCACGGCAGGGGGAAACAAGGCTAAGGCACGACAACGCAGGACTAGGCAATGCACGAGAAGGCAAGGAAAGGGTAACGCAAGGCAAGGCACGGTGAGGCAAGGCAAGGCTAATGCACGACAACGCACGGCTAGGCAATGCACGGCAAGGTAAGGAAATAGTAACGGAAGGCAAGGAAGGCAAGTCAAAGCATGGCAACGCAAGCAATGCTAAGGCAAGGTGAAACAAGGCTAAGGCACGAGAACGCACGGTTACGCAATGCACGGCAAGGCAAGGAAGGGGTAACGCAAGGGAAGGCACGGTCAGACGAGGCAAGGCTAAGGCACGACAACGCAAGGCTAGGCAATGCACGGAAGGCAAGCAAAGAGGAACGGAAGGCAAGGAAGGCAAGGGAAAGCAAGGCAAGGCAAGGGTAACGGAAGGAAACGCACGGCAAGGGGAAACAAGGCTAATGCACGACAACGCACGGCTAGGCAATGCACGGCAAGGCAAGGAAAGGGTAACGCAAGGGAAGGCACGGTCAGACGAGGCAAGGCTAAGGCACGACAACGCAAGGCTAGGCAATGCACGGAAGGCAAGCAAAGAGTAACGGAAGGCAAGGAAGGCAAGGGAAAGCAAGGCAAGGCAAGGGTAACAGAAGGAACGGCTCGGCAAGGGGAAACAAGGCTAAGGGACGGCAACGCACGGCTAGGCAATGCACGGCAAGGCAAGGAAAGGCTAACGCAAGGCAAGGCACGGTCAGGCGAGGCAAGGCTAAGGAACGACAACGCAAGGCTAGACATTGCACGGAAGGCAAGCAAAGAGTAACGGAAAGCTAGTAATGCAAGGCAAAGCAAGGCAACGCAAGCAAGGCTATGGCAAGGTGAAAAAAGGCTAAAGCACGACAACGCAAGGCTACGCAATGCCCGGAAGCCAAGCAAAGAGTAAAGGAAGGGAAGGAAGGCAAGGGAAATCAAGGCAAGGCAAGGGTAACGGAAGGAAAGGCACGGCAAGGGGAAACAAGGCTAAGGCACGACAACGCACGGCTAGGCAATGAACAGCAAGGAAAGGAAAGGGTATCGCAAGGCAAGGCACGGTGAGCAAGGCAAGGCTAATGCACGACAACGCAGGGCTAGGCAATGCACGGCAAGGCAAGGAAAGGCTAACGCAAGGCAAGGCACGGTCAGGCGAGGCAAGGCTAAGGCACGACAACGCAAGGCTTGGCAATGCACGGAAGCCAAGCAAAGAGTAACGGAAAGCAAGGAAGGCAAGGGAAAGCAAGGCAAGGCAAGGGTAACGGAAGGAACGGCACGGCAAGGGGAAACAAGGCTAAGGCTCGACAACGCAGGACTAGGCAATGCACGGCAAGGCAAGGAAAGGGTAACTCAAGGCAAGGCACTGTCAGGCGAGGGAAGGCTAATGCACGACAACGCAAGGCTAGGCAGTGCACGGCTAGGTAGGGAAAGAGAAACGGAAGGAAACGAAGGCAAGGCAAAGCAAGGTAAGGCAAGTGTAACAAAAGGCACGGCACGGCAAGGGGAAACAAGGCGAAGGGACGGCAACGCACGGCTAGGCAATGCACGGCCAGGCAAGGAAAGGGTAACGCAAGGCAAGGCACTGTCAGGCGAGGGAAGGCTAATGCACGACAACGCAAGGCTAGGCAGTGCACGGCTAGGTAGGGAAAGAGTAACGGAAGGAAAGGAAGGCAAGGCAAAGCAATGCAAGGCAAGTGTAACAAAAGGCACGGCACGGCAAGGGGAAACAAGGCGAAGGGATGGCAACGCACGGCTAGGCAATGCACTGCCAGGCAAGGAAAGGGTAACGCAAGGCCAGGCACGGGGAGGCAAGGCAAGGCTAATGCACGACAACGCCAGGCTAGGTAATGCACGGAAGGCAAGCAAAGAGTAACGGAAGGCAAGGAATGCAAGGCAAAGCAAGGCAACGCAAGCAAGGCTATGGCAAGGTGAAAAAAGGCTAAGGCACGACAACGCAAGGCTAGGCAATGCACGGAAGGCAAGCAAAGAGTAACGGAAGGCAAGGAAGGCAAGGGAAAGCAAGGCAAGGCAAGGGTAACGAAAGGAAACGCACGGCAAGGGGAAACAAGGCTAAGGCACGACAACGCACCGCTAGGCAATGCACGGCAAGGCAAGGAAAGGGTAACGCAAGGCAAGGCACTGTCAGGCGAGGGAAGGCTAATGCACGACAACGCAAGGCTAGGCAGTGCACGGCTAGGCAGGGAAAGAGTAACGGAAGGAAAGGAAGGCAAGGCAAAGCAAGGCAAGGCAAGTGTAACAAAAGGCAAGGCACGGCAAGGGGAAACAAGGCGAAGGGACGGTAACGCACGGCTAGGCAATGCACGGCCAGGCAAGGAAAGGGTAACGCAAGGGAAGGCATGGTGAGGCAAGGCAAGGCTAATGCACGACAATACAAGGCTAGGAAATGCACGGAAGGCAAGCAAAGAGTAACGGAAGGCAAGGAATGCAAGGCAAAGCCAGGCAACGCAAGCAAGGCTATGGCAAGGTGAAAAAAGGCGAAGGCACGGCAACGCAAGGCTAGGCAATGCACGGCAAGGCAAGGAAAGGGTAACGCAAGGCAAGGCACGGTCAGGCGAGGCAAGGCTAATGCACGACAACGCACGGCTAGGCAATGCACGGCAAGGCAAGGAAAGGGTAACGCAAGGCAAGGCACGGTCAGGCGAGGCAAGGCTAAGGCACGACAACGCAAGGCTAGGCAATGCACGGAAGGCAAGCAAAGAGTAACGGAAGGCAAGGAATTCAAGGCAAAGCAAGGCAACGCAAGCAAGTCTATGGCAAGGTAAAAAAAGGCTAAAGCACGACAACGGAAGACTACGCAATGCACGGAAGGCAAGCAAAGAGTAACGGAAGGCAAGGAAGGCAAGGGAAAGCAAGGCAAGGCAAGGGTAACAGAAGGAACGGCTCGGCAAGGGGAAACAAGGCTAAGGGACGGCAACGCACGGCTAGGCAATGCACGGCCAGCCAAGGAAAGGGTAACGCAAGGCAAGGCACGGTCAGGCAAGGCAAGGCTAATGCACGACAATACAAGGCTAGGCAATGCACGGAAGGCAAGCAAAGAGTAACGGAAGGCAAGGAATGCAAGGCAAAGCAAGGCAACGCAAGCAAGGCTATGGCAAGGTGAAAAAAGGCGAAGGCAGGGCAACGCAAGGCTAGGCAATGCACGGAAGGCAAGCAAAGAGTAACGGAAGGCAAGGAAGGCAAGGCAAAGAAAGGCAACGCAAGCAAGGCTATAGCAAGGTGAAACAAAGCTAAGGCACGACAACGCACGGCTAGGCAATGCACGGCAAGGCAAGGAATGGGTAACGCAAGTCAAGGCACGGTAAGGCAAGGCAAGGCTAATGCACGACAACGCACGGCTAGACAATGCACGGCAAGGCAAGGAAAGGGTAACGCACGGCAAGGCACGGTTAGTCGAGGCAAGGCTAAGGCACGACAACGCAAGGCTAGGGAATGCACGGAAGGCAAGCAAAGAGTAACGGAAGGCAAGGAAGGCAAGGGAAAGCAAGGCAAGGCAAGGGTAACGGAAGGAACGGCACGGCAAGGGGAAACAAGGCTATGGCACGACAACGCACGGCTAGGCAATGCATGGCAAGGCAAGGAAAGGGTAACGCAAGGCAAGGCACATTTAGGCGAGGCAAGGCTAAGGCACGACAACGCAAGGCTAGGCAATGCACGGAAGGCAAGCAAAGAGTAACGGAAGACAAGGAAGGCAAGGGAAAGCAAGGCAAGGCAAGGGTAACGGAAGGAATGGCACGGCAAGGGGAAACAAGCCTAAGGCACGACAACGCACGGCTAGGCAATGCACGGCAAGGCAAGGAAAGGTTAACGCAAGGCAAGGCACGTTGAGGCAAGGCAAGGCTAATTCACGACAACGCACGGCTAGGCAATGCACGGCAAGGCAAGGAAAGGCTAACGCAAGGCAAGGCACGGTCAGTCGAGGCAAGGCTAAGGCACGACAACGCAAGGCTAGGCAATGCACGGAAGGCAAGCAAAGAGTAACGGAAGGCAAGGAAGGCAAGGCAAAGCAAGGCAAGGCAAGTGTAACAAAAGGCACGGCACGGCAAGGGGAACCAAGGCTAAGGCACGACAACGCAGGACTAGGCACTGCACGGGAAGGCAAGGAAAGGGTAACGCAAGTCAAGGCACGGTGAGGCAAGGCCAGGCTAATGCACGACAACGCACGGCTAGGCAATGCACGGCAAGGTAAGGAAAGAGTAACGGAAGGCAAGGAAGGCAAGGCAAAGCATGGCAACGCAAGCAATGGTAAGGCAAGGTGAAACAAAGCTAAGGCACGAGAACGCACGGTTAGGCAATGCACGGCAAGGCAAGAAAAGGCTAACGCAAGGCAAGGCACTGACAGGCGAGGCAAGGTTAATGCAGGACAACGCACGGCTAGGCAATGCACGGCAAGGCAAGGAAAGGGTAACGCAAGGCAAGGCACGGTCAGGCGAGTCAAGGCTAAGGAACGACAACGCAAGGCTAGGCAATGCACGGAAGGCAAGCAAAGAGTAAGGGAAGGCAAGGAAGGGAAGGCAAAGCAAGCAAGGCAAGTGTAACAAAAGGCACGGCACGGCAAGGGGAACCAAGGCTAAGGCACGACAACGCAGGACTAGGCAATGCACGGCAAGGCAAGGAAAGGGTAACGCAAGGCAAGGCACTGACAGGCGAGGCAAGGTTAAGGCACGACAACGCACGGCTAGGCAATGCACGGCAAGGTAAGGAAAGGGTAACGCAAGGCAAGGCACGGTCAGGCGAGGCAAGGTTAAGGAATGACAACGCAAGGCTAGGCAATGCACGGAAGGCAAGCAAAGAGTAACGGAAGGCAAGGAATGCAAGGCAAAGCAAGGCAACGCAAGCAAGGCTATGGCAAGGTGAAAAAAGGCTAAGGCACGACAACGCAAGGCTAGGTAATCCACGGAAGGCAAGCAAAGAGTAACGGAAGGCAAGGAAAGCAAGGGAAAGCAAGGCAAGGCAAGGGTAACAGAAGGAACGGCACGGTAAGGGGAAACAAGGCTAAGGCACGACAACGCAGGGCTAGGCAATGCACGGCAAGGCAAGGAAAGGGTAACGCAAGGCAAGGCACGGTCAGGCGAGGCAAGGCTAAGGAATGACAACGCAAGGCTAGGCAATGCACGGAAGGCAAGCAAAGAGTAACGGAAGGCAAGGAATGCAAGGCAAAGCAAGGCAACGCAAGCAAGGCTATGGCAAGGTGAAAAAAGGCTAAGGCACGACAACGCAAGGCTAGGCAATCCACGGAAGGCAAGCAAAGAGTAACGGAAGGCAAGGAAGGCAAGGGAAAGCAAGGCAAGGCAAGGGTAACGGAAGGAAACGCACGGCAAGGGGAAACAAGGCTAAGGCACGACAACGCACGGCTAGGCAATGCACGGCAAGGCAAGGAAAGGGTAACGCAAAGCAAGGCACGGTGAGGCAAGGCAAGGCTAATGCACGACAACGCACGGCTAGGCAATGCACGGCAAGGTAAGGAAAGGGTAACGCAAGGGAAGGCACGGTCAGACGAGGCAAGTCTAAGGCACGACAACGCAAGGCTAGGCAATGCACGGAAGGCAAGCAAAGAGTAACGGAAGGCAAGGAAGGCAAGGGAAAGCAAGGGAAGTCAAGGGTAACAGAAGGAACGGCTCGGCAATGGGAAAAAAGGCTAAGGCACGGCAACGCACGGCTAGGCAATGCACGGCCAGCCAAGGAAAGGGTAACGCAAGGCAAGGCACTGTCAGGCGAGGGAAGGCTAATGCACGACAACGCAAGGCTAGGCAGTGCACGGCTAGGCAGGGAAAGAGAAAAGGAAGGAAAGGAAGTCAAGGCAAAGCAAGGCAAGGCAAGTGTAACAAAAGGCACGGCACGGCAAGGGGAAACAAGGCGAAGGGACGGAAACGCAGGACTAGGCAATGCACGGCAAGGCAAGGAAAGGTTAACGCAAGGCAAGGCACTGTCAGGCGAGGGAAGGCTAATGCACGACAACACAAGGCTAGGCAGTGCACGGCTAGGCAGGGAAAGAGTAACGGAAGGAAAGGAAAGCAAGGCAAACCAAGGCAAGGCAAGTGTAACAAAAGGCACGGCACGGCAAGGGGAAACAAGGCGAAGGGACGGCAACGCACGGCTAGGCAATGCACGGCCAGCCAAGGAAAGGGTAACGCAAGGCAAGGCACGGTCAG
Source organism: Macrotis lagotis (assembly GCF_037893015.1). Lineage (NCBI taxonomy): Eukaryota > Metazoa > Chordata > Mammalia > Peramelemorphia > Peramelidae > Macrotis > Macrotis lagotis. The sequence continues at coordinate 237,218 of NW_027422160.1, read as the reverse complement.
GCGTGGCAAGGCTAAGGAACGACAACGCAAGACTAGACAATGCACATAAGGCAAGCAAAGAGTAACGGAAGGCAAGGAATGCAAGGCAAAGCAAGGCAACGCAAGCAAGTCTATGGCAAGGTGAAAAAAGGCTAAAGCACGACAACGCAAGGCTACGCAATGCACGGAAGGCAAGCAAAGAGTAACGGAAGGCAAGGAAGGCAAGGGAAAGCAAGGCAAGCCAAGGGTAACAGAAGGAACGGCTCGGCAAGGGGAAACAAGGCTAAGGGACGGCAACGCACGGCTAGGCAATGCACGGCCAGCCAAGGAAAGGGTAACGCAAGGCAAGGCACGGTCAGGCAAGGCAAGGCTAATGCACGACAACGCACGGCTCGGCAATGCACGGCAAGGCAAGGAAAGGCTAACGCAAGGCAAGGCAAGGTCAGGCGAGGCAAGCCTAAGGCACGACAACGCAAGGCTAGGCAATGCACGGAAGGCAAGCAAAGAGTAAAGGCAAGGAAGGCAAGGGAAAGCAAGGCAAGGTAAGGGTAACGGAAGGAACGGCACGGCAAGGGGAAACAAGGCTAAGGCACGCAACGCAGGACTAGGCAATGCACGGCAAGGCAAGGAAAGGGTAACGCAAGGCAAGGCACTGTCAGGCGAGGGAAGGCTAATGCACGACAACGCAAGGCTAGGCAGTGCACGGCTAGGCAGGGAAAGAGTAACGGAAGGAAAGGAAGGCAAGGCAAAGCAAGGCAAGGCAAGTGTAACAAAAGGCACGGCACGGCAAGGGGAAACAAGGCGAAGGGACGGTAACGCACGGCTAGGCAATGCACGGCCAGGCAAGGAAAGGGTAACGCAATGCAAGCCACGGTGAGGAAAGGCAAGGCTAATGCACGACAATACAAGGCTAGGCAATGCACGGAAGGCAAGCAAAGAGTAACGGAAGGCAAGGAATGCAAGGCAAAGCAAGGCAACGCAAGCAAGGCTATGGCAAGGTGAAAAAAGGCGAAGGCACGGCAACGCAAGGCTAGGCAATGCACGGAAGGCAAGCAAAGAGTAACGGAAGGCAAGGAAGGCAAGGCAAAGAAAGGCAACGCAAGCAAGGCTATAGCAAGGTGAAACAGAGCTAAGGCACGACAACGCATGGCTAGGCAATGCACGGCCAGCCAAGGAAACGGTAACGCAAGGCAAGGCACGGTCAGGCGTGGCAAGGCTAAGGAACGACAACGCAAGGCTAGGCAATGCACGGAAGACAAGCAAAGAGTAACGGAAGGCAAGGAAGGCAAGGCAAAGAAAGGCAACGGAAGCAAGGCTATAGCAAGGTGAAACAAAGCTAAGGCACGACAACGCATGGCTAGGCAATGCACGGCAAGGCAAGGAAAGGGTAACGCAAGGCAAGGCACGGTGAGGCAAGGCAAGGCTAATGCACGACAACGCACGGCTAGGCAATGCACGGCCAGGCAAGGAAAGGGTAACGCAAGGCAAGGCACGGTCAGGCGAGACAAGGCTAAGGAACGACAATGCAAGGCTAGACATTGCACGGAAGGCAAGCAAAGAGTAACGGAACGCAAGGAATGCAAGGCAAAGCAAGGCAACGCAAGCAAGGCTATGGCAAGGTGAAAAAAGGCTAAAGCACGACAACGCAAGGCTACGCAATGCACGGAACGCAAGCAAAGAGTAACGGAAGGCAAGGAAGGCAAGGGAAAGCAAGGCAAGGCAAGGGTAACGTAAGGAAACGCACGGCAAGGGGAAACAAGGCTAAGGCACGGCAACGCACGGCTAGGCAATGCACGGCAAGGCAAGGAAAGGGTAACGCAAGGCAAGGCACGGTCAGGCATGGCAAGGCTAAGGCACGGCAACGCACGGCCAAGCAATGCACGGAAGGCAAGGAAAGGGTAACGCAAGGCAAGCACGGTGAGGCAAGGCAAGGCTAATGCACGACAACGCACGGCTACGCAATGCACGGCAAGGCAAGGAAAGGGCAACGCAAGGCAAGGCACGGTGAGGCAAGGCAAGGCTAATGCACGACAACGCACGGCTAGGCAATGCTCGGCAAGGCAAGAAAAGGCTAACGCAAGGCAAGGCACGGTCAGGCGAGGCAAGGCTAAGGCACGACAACGCAAGGCTAGGCAATGCACGGAAGGCAAGCAAAGAGTAACGGAAGGCAAGGAAGGCAAGGGAAAGCAAGGCAAGGAAAGGGTAACGGAAGGAACGGCACGGCAGGGGGAAACAAGGCTAAGGCACGACAACGCAGGACTAGGCAATGCACGAGAAGGCAAGGAAAGGGTAACGCAAGGCAAGGCACGGTGAGGCAAGGCAAGGCTAATGCACGACAACGCACGGCTAGGCAATGCACGGCAAGGTAAGGAAATAGTAACGGAAGGCAAGGAAGGCAAGTCAAAGCATGGCAACGCAAGCAATGCTAAGGCAAGGTGAAACAAGGCTAAGGCACGAGAACGCACGGTTACGCAATGCACGGCAAGGCAAGGAAGGGGTAACGCAAGGGAAGGCACGGTCAGACGAGGCAAGGCTAAGGCACGACAACGCAAGGCTAGGCAATGCACGGAAGGCAAGCAAAGAGGAACGGAAGGCAAGGAAAGCAAGGGAAAGCAAGGCAAGGCAAGGGTAACGGAAGGAAACGCACGGCAAGGGGAAACAAGGCTAAGGCACGACAACGCACGGCTAGGCAATGCACGGCAAGGCAAGGAAAGGGTAACGGAAGGGAAGGCACGGTCAGACGAGGCAAGGCTAAGGCACGACAACGCAAGGCTAGGCAATGCACGGAAGGCAAGCAAAGAGTAACGGAAGGCAAGGAAGGCAAGGGAAAGCAAGGCAAGGCAAGGGTAACAGAAGGAACGGCTCGGCAAGGGGAAACAAGGCTAAGGGACGGCAACGCACGGCTAGGCAATGCACGGCAAGGCAAGGAAAGGCTAACGCAAGGCAAGGCACGGTCAGGCGAGGCAAGGCTAAGGAACGACAACGCAAGGCTAGACATTGCACGGAAGGCAAGCAAAGAGTAACGGAAGGCAAGTAATGCAAGGCAAAGCAAGGCAACGCAAGCAAGGCTATGGCAAGGTGAAAAAAGGCTAAAGCACGACAACGCAAGGCTACGCAATGCCCGGAAGCCAAGCAAAGAGTAAAGGAAGGGAAGGAAGGCAAGGGAAATCAAGGCAAGGCAAGGGTAACGGAAGGAAAGGCACGGCAAGGGGAAACAAGGCTAAGGCACGACAACGCACGGCTAGGCAATGAACAGCAAGGAAAGGAAAGGGTATCGCAAGGCAAGGCACGGTGAGCAAGGCAAGGCTAATGCACGACAACGCAGGGCTAGGCAATGCACGGCAAGGCAAGGAAAGGCTAACGGACAAGGCAAGGCACGGTCAGGCGAGGCAAGGCTAAGGCACGACAACGCAAGGCTTGGCAATGCACGGAAGCCAAGCAAAGAGTAACGGAAAGCAAGGAAGGCAAGGGAAAGCAAGGCAAGGCAAGGGTAACGGAAGGAACGGCACGGCAAGGGGAAACAAGGCTAAGGCTCGACAACGCAGGACTAGGCAATGCACGGCAAGGCAAGGAAAGGGTAACTCAAGGCAAGGCACTGTCAGGCGAGGGAAGGCTAATGCACGACAACGCAAGGCTAGGCAATGCACGGCTAGGTAGGGAAAGAGAAACGGAAGGAAACGAAGGCAAGGCAAAGCAAGGTAAGGCAAGTGTAACAAAAGGCACGGCACGGCAAGGGGAAACAAGGCGAAGGGACGGCAACGCACGGCTAGGCAATGCACGGCCAGGCAAGGAAAGGGTAACGCAAGGCAAGGCACTGTCAGGCGAGGGAAGGCTAATGCACGACAACGCAAGGCTAGGCAGTGCACGGCTAGGTAGGGAAAGAGTAACGGAAGGAAAGGAAGGCAAGGCAAAGCAATGCAAGGCAAGTGTAACAAAAGGCACGGCACGGCAAGGGGAAACAAGGCGAAGGGATGGCAACGCACGGCTAGGCAATGCACTGCCAGGCAAGGAAAGGGTAACGCAAGGCCAGGCACGGGGAGGCAAGGCAAGGCTAATGCACGACAACGCCAGGCTAGGTAATGCACGGAAGGCAAGGAGTAACGGAAGGCAAGGAATGCAAGGCAAAGCAAGGCAACGCAAGCAAGGTTATGGCAAGGTGAAAAAAGGCTAAGGCACGACAACGCAAGGCTAGGCAATGCACGGAAGGCAAGCAAAGAGTAACGGAAGGCAAGGAAGGCAAGGGAAAGCAAGGCAAGGCAAGGGTAACGAAAGGAAACGCACGGCAAGGGGAAACAAGGCTAAGGCACGACAACGCACCGCTAGGCAATGCACGGCAAGGCAAGGAAAGGGTAACGCAAGGCAAGGCACTGTCAGGCGAGGGAAGGCTAATGCACGACAACGCAAGGCTAGGCAGTGCACGGCTAGGCAGGGAAAGAGTAACGGAAGGAAAGGAAGGCAAGGCAAAGCAAGGCAAGGCAAGTGTAACAAAAGGCAAGGCACGGCAAGGGGAAACAAGGCGAAGGGACGGTAACGCACGGCTAGGCAATGCACGGCCAGGCAAGGAAAGGGTAACGCAAGGGAAGGCATGGTGAGGCAAGGCAAGGCTAATGCACGACAATACAAGGCTAGGCAATGCACGGAAGGCAAGCAAAGAGTAACGGAAGGCAAGGAATGCAAGGCAAAGCCAGGCAACGCAAGCAAGGCTATGGCAAGGTGAAAAAAGGCGAAGGCACGGCAACGCAAGGCTAGGCAATGCACGGCAAGGCAAGGAAAGGGTAACGCAAGGCAAGGCACGGTCAGGCGAGGCAAGGCTAATGCACGACAACGCACGGCTAGGCAATGCACGGCAAGGCAAGGAAAGGGTAACGCAAGGCAAGGCACGGTCAGGCGAGGCAAGGCTAAGGCACGACAACGCAAGGCTAGGCAATGCACGGAAGGCAAGCAAAGAGTAACGGAAGGCAAGGAATTCAAGGCAAAGCAAGGCAACGCAAGCAAGTCTATGGCAAGGTAAAAAAAGGCTAAAGCACGACAACGGAAGACTACGCAATGCACGGAAGGCAAGCAAAGAGTAACGGAAGGCAAGGAAGGCAAGGGAAAGCAAGGCAAGGCAAGGGTAACAGAAGGAACGGCTCGGCAAGGGGAAACAAGGCTAAGGGACGGCAACGCACGGCTAGGCAATGCACGGCCAGCCAAGGAAAGGGTAACGCAAGGCAAGGCACGGTCAGGCAAGGCAAGGCTAATGCACGACAATACAAGGCTAGGCAATGCACGGAAGGCAAGCAAAGAGTAACGGAAGGCAAGGAAGGCAAGGCAAAGCAAGGCAACGCAAGCAAGGCTATAGGCAGGGCAAGGTGAAACAAGGCTAAGGCACGACAACGCACGGGCTAGGCAATGCACGGCAAGGCAAGGAATGGGTAACGCAAGTCAAGGCACGGTAAGGCAAGGCAAGGCTAATGCACGACAACGCACGGCTAGACAATGCACGGCAAGGCAAGGAAAGGGTAACGCACGGCAAGGCACGGTTAGTCGAGGCAAGGCTAAGGCACGACAACGCAAGGCTAGGGAATGCACGGAAGGCAAGCAAAGAGTAACGGAAGGCAAGGAAGGCAAGGGAAAGCAAGGCAAGGCAAGGGTAACGGAAGGAACGGCACGGCAAGGGGAAACAAGGCTATGGCACGACAACGCACGGCTAGGCAATGCATGGCAAGGCAAGGAAAGGGTAACGCAAGGCAAGGCACATTTAGGCGAGGCAAGGCTAAGGCACGACAACGCAAGGCTAGGCAATGCACGGAAGGCAAGCAAAGAGTAACGGAAGACAAGGAAGGCAAGGGAAAGCAAGGCAAGGCAAGGGTAACGGAAGGAATGGCACGGCAAGGGGAAACAAGCCTAAGGCACGACAACGCACGGCTAGGCAATGCACGGCAAGGCAAGGAAAGGGTAACGCAAGGCAAGGCACTGTCAGGAGAGGGAAGGCTAATGCACGACAACGCAAGGCTAGGCAGTGCACGGCTAGGCAGGGAAAGAGTAACGGAAGGAAAGGAAGTCAAGGCAAAGCAAGGCAAGGCAAGTGTAACAAAAGGCACGGCACGGCAAGGGGAAACAAGGCGAAGGGACGGCAACGCACGGCTAGGCAATGCACGGGCAGGCAAGGAAAGGGTAACGAAAGGCAAGGCACGATGAGGCAAGGCAAGGCTAATGCACGACAATACAAGGATAGGCAGTGCACGGTAAGGCAAGGATAGAGTAACGGAAGGAATGGAAGGCAAGGCAAATCCACGCAAGGGAAGTGTAACAAAACGCAAGGCACGGCAAGGGGAAACAAGGCTAAGGCACGACAACGCACGGCTAGGCAATGCACGGCAAGGCAAGGAAAGGTTAACGCAAGGCAAGGCACGTTGAGGCAAGGCAAGGCTAATTCACGACAACGCACGGCTAGGCAATGCACGGCAAGGCAAGGAAAGGCTAACGCAAGGCAAGGCACGGTCAGGCGAGGCAAGGCTAAGGCACGACAACGCAAGGCTAGGCAATGCACGGAAGGCAAGCAAAGAGTAACGGAAGGCAAGGAAGGCAAGGCAAAGCAAGGCAAGGCAAGTGTAACAAAAGGCACGGCACGGCAAGGGGAACCAAGGCTAAGGCACGACAACGCAGGACTAGGCACTGCACGGGAAGGCAAGGAAAGGGTAACGCAAGTCAAGGCACGGTGAGGCAAGGCCAGGCTAATGCACGACAACGCACGGCTAGGCAATGCACGGCAAGGTAAGGAAAGAGTAACGGAAGGCAAGGAAGGCAAGGCAAAGCATGGCAACGCAAGCAATGGTAAGGCAAGGTGAAACAAAGCTAAGGCACGAGAACGCACGGTTAGGCAATGCACGGCAAGGCAAGGAAGGGGTAACGCAAGGCAAGGCACTGACAGGCGAGGCAAGGCTAATGCAGGACAACGCACGGCTAGGCAATGCACGGCAAGGCAAGGAAAGGGTAACGCAAGGCAAGGCACGGTCAGGCGAGTCAAGGCTAAGGAACGACAACGCAAGGCTAGGCAATGCACGGAAGGCAAGCAAAGAGTAAGGGAAGGCAAGGAAGGGAAGGCAAAGCAAGCAAGGCAAGTGTAACAAAAGGCACGGCACGGCAAGGGGAACCAAGGCTAAGGCACGACAACGCAGGACTAGGCAATGCACGGCAAGGCAAGGAAAGGGTAACGCAAGGCAAGGCACTGACAGGCGAGGCAAGGTTAAGGCACGACAACGCACGGCTAGGCAATGCACGGCAAGGTAAGGAAAGGGTAACGCAAGGCAAGGCACGGTCAGGCGAGGCAAGGTTAAGGAATGACAACGCAAGGCTAGGCAATGCACGGAAGGCAAGCAAAGAGTAACGGAAGGCAAGGAATGCAAGGCAAAGCAAGGCAACGCAAGCAAGGCTATGGCAAGGTGAAAAAAGGCTAAGGCACGACAACGCAAGGCTAGGTAATCCACGGAAGGCAAGCAAAGAGTAACGGAAGGCAAGGAAAGCAAGGGAAAGCAAGGCAAGGCAAGGGTAACAGAAGGAACGGCACGGTAAGGGGAAACAAGGCTAAGGCACGACAACGCAGGGCTAGGCAATGCACGGCAAGGCAAGGAAAGGGTAACGCAAGGCAAGGAACTGTCAGGCGAGGCAAGGCTAAGGCACGACAAGGCAAGGCTAGGCAATGCACGGAAGGCAAGCAAAGAGTAAAGGAAGGCAAGGAAGGCAAGGGAAAGCAAGGGAAGACAAGGGTAACGGAAGGAACGGCACGGTAAGGGGAAACAAGGCTAAGGCACGACAACGCAGGGCTAGGCAATGCACGGCAAGGCAAGGAAAGGGTAACTCAAGGCAAGGCACGGTGAGGCAAGGCAAGGCTAATGCACGACAGCGCAAGGCTAGGCAATGCACGGAAGGCAAGCAAAGAGTAACGGAAGGCAAGGAATGAAAGGCAAAGCAAGGCAACGCTAGCAAGGCTATGGCAAGGTGAAAAAAAGGCTAAGGCACGACAACGCAAGGCTAGGCAATGCACGAAAGGCAAGCAAAGGGTAACGGAAGGCAAGGAAGGCAAGGGAAAGCAAGGCAAGGCAAGGGTAACAGAAGGAACGGCTCGGCAAGGGGAAACAAGGCTAAGGCACGGCAACGCACGGCTAGGCAATGCACGGACAGCCAAGGAAAGGGTAACGCAAGGCAAGGCACGGTCAGGCGAGGCAAGGCTAATGCACGACAACGCAAGGCTAGGCAGTGCACCGCTAGGCAGGGAAAGAGTAACGGAAGGAAAGGAACGCAAGGCAAAGCAATGCAAGGCAAGTGTAACAAAAGTCCCGGCACGGCAAAGGGGGAAACAAGGCGAAGGGACGGCAACGCACGGCTAGGCAATGCACTGCCAGGCAAGGAAAGGGTAACGCAAGGCAAGGCACGGTGAGGCAAGGCAAGGCTAATGCACGACAACGCACGGCTAGGCAATGCACGGCAAGGCAAGGAAACGGTAACGCAAGGGAAGGCACGGTCAGACGAGGAAAGGCTAAGGCACGACAACGCAAGGCTAGGCAATGCACGGAAGGCAAGCAAAGAGTAACGGAAGGCAAGGAATGCAAGGCAAATCAAGGCAACGCAAGCAAGTCTATGGCAAGGTGAAAAAAGGCTAAAGCACGACAACGCAAGGCTACGCAATGCACGGAAGGCAAGCAAAGAGTACCGGAAGGCAAGGAAGGCAAGGGAAAGCAAGGCAAGGCAAGGGTAACAGAAGGAACGGCTCGGCAAGGGGAAACAAGGCTAAGGGACGGCAACGCACGGCTAGGCAATGCACGGCCAGCCAAGGAAAGGGTAAGGCAAGGCAAGGCACGGTCAGGCAAGGCAAGGCTAATGCACGACAATGCAAGGCTAGGCAGTGCACGGTAAGGCAAGGAAAGAGTAACGGAAGGAAAGGAAGGCAAGGCAAATCCAGGCAAGGCAAGTGTAACAAAAGGCACGGCACGGCAAGGGGAAACAAGGCTAAGGCACGACAACGCACGGCTAGGCAATGCACAGCAAGGCAAGGAAAGGGCAACGCAAGGCAAGGCACGGTGAGGCAAGGCAAGGCTAATGCACGACAACGCAAGGCTAGGCAGTGCACGGCTAGGCAGGGAAAGAGTAACGGAAGGAAAGGAAAGCAAGGCAAACCAAGGCAAGGCAAGTGTAACAAAAGGCACGGCACGGCAAGGGGAAACAAGGCGAAGGGACGGCAACGCACGGCTAGGCAATGCACGGCCAGCGAAGGAAAGGGTAACGCAAGGCAAGGCACGGTCAGGCGTGGCAAGGCTAAGGAACGACAACGCAAGACTAGACAATGCACATAAGGCAAGCAAAGAGTAACGGAAGGCAAGGAATGCAAGGCAAAGCAAGGCAACGCAAGCAAGTCTATGGCAAGGTGAAAAAAGGCTAAAGCACGACAACGCAAGGCTACGCAATGCACGGAAGGCAAGCAAAGAGTAACGGAAGGAAAGGAAGGCAAGGGAAAGCAAGGCAAGCCAAGGGTAACAGAAGGAACGGCTCGGCAAGGGGAAACAAGGCTAAGGGACGGCAACGCACGGCTAGGAAATGCACGGCCAGCCAAGGAAAGGGTAACGCAAGGCAAGGCACGGTCAGGCAAGGCAAGGCTAATGCACGACAACGCACGGCTAGGCAATGCACGGCAAGGCAAGGAAAGGCTAACGCAAGGCAAGGCAAGGTCAGGGGAGGCAAGCCTAAGGCACGACAACGCAAGGCTAGGCAATGCACGGAAGGCAAGCAAAGAGTAACGGAAGGCAAGGAAGGCAAGGGAAAGCAAGGCAAGGCAAGGGTAACGGAAGGAACGGCACGGCAAGGGGAAACAAGGCTAAGGCACGCAACGCAGGACTAGGCAATGCACGGCAAGGCAAGGAAAGGGTCAGGCAAGGGAAGGCACGGTCAGACGAGGCAAGGCTAAGGCACGACAACGCAAGGCTAGGCAATGCACGGAAGGCAAGCAAAGAGGAACGGAAGGCAAGGAAGGCAAGGGAAAGCAAGGCAAGGCAAGGGTAACGGAAGGAAACGCACGGCAAGGGGAAAGAAGGCTAATGCACGACAACGCACGGCTAGGCAATGCACGGCAAGGCAAGGAAAGGGTAACGCAAGGGAAGGCACGGTCAGATGAGGCAAGGCTAAGGCACGACAACGCAAGGCTAGGCAATGCACGGAAGGCAAGCAAAGAGTAACGGAAGGCAAGGAAGGCAAGGGAAAGCAAGGCAAGGCAAGGGTAACAGAAGGAACGGCTCGGCAAGGGGAAACAAGGCTAAGGGACGGCAACGCACGGCTAGGTAATGCACGGCAAGGCAAGGAAAGGCTAACGCAAGGCAAGGCACGGTCAGGCAAGGCAAGGCTAAGGTACGACAACGCAAGGCTAGGCAATGCACCGAAGGCAAGCAAAGATTAACGGAATGCAAGGAAGGCAAGGGAAAGCAAGGCAAGGCAAGGGTAACGGAAGGGACGGCACGGCAACGGGAAACAAGGCTAAGGCACGACAACGCCGGACTAGGCAATGCACGGCAAGGCAAGGAAAGGGTAACGCAAGGCAAGGCACTGTCAGGCGAGGGAAGGCTAATGCACGACAACGCAAGGCTAGGCAGTGCACGGCTAGGCAGGGAAAGAGTAACGGAAGGAAAGGAAGTCAAGGCAAAGCAAGGCAAGGCAAGTGTAACAAAAGGCAAGGCACGGCAAGGGGAAACAAGGCGAAGGGACGGCAAAGCACGGCTAGATAATGCACGGGCAGGCAAGGAAAGGGTAACGAAAGGCAAGGCACGATGAGGCAAGGCAAGGCTAATGCACGACAATACAAGGATAGGCAGTGCACGGTAAGGCAAGGAAAGAGTAACGGAAGGAAAGGAAGGCAAGGCAAATCCACGCAAGACAAGTGTAACAAAAGGCAAGGCACGGCAAGGGGAAACAAGGCTAAGGCACGACAACGCACGGCTAGGCAATGCACGGAAGGCAAGCAAACAGTAACGGAAGGCAAGGAATGCAAGGCAAAGCAAGGCAACGCAAGCAAGGCTATGGCAAGGTGAAAAAAGGCTAAGGCACGACAACGCAAGGCTAGGCAATGCACGGAAGGCAAGCAAAGAATAACGGAAGGCAAGGAAGGCAAGGCAAAGCAAGGCAACACAAGCAAGGCTATAGCAAGGTGAAACAAGGCTAATGCACGACAACGCACGGCTAGGCAATGCACGGCAAGGCAAGGAAAGGGTAAAGGAAGGCAAGGCACGGTCAGGCGAGGCAAGGCTAAGGAACGACAACGCAAGGCTAGACAATGCACGGAAGGCAAGCAAAGAGTAACGGAAGGCAAGGAATGCAAGGCAAAGCAAGGCAAGGCAAGTGTAACAAAAGGCACGGCACGGCAAGGGGAACCAAGGCTGAGGCACGACAACGCAGGACTAGGCACTGCACGGGAAGGCAAGGAAAGGGTAACGCAAGGCAAGGCACGGTGAGGCAAGGCAAGGCTAATGCACGACAACGCACGGCTAGGTAATGCACGGCAAGGTAAGGAAAGAGTAACGGAAGGCAAGGAAGGCAAGGCAAAGCATGGCAACGCAAGCAATGCTAAGGCAAGGTGAAACAAGGCTAAGGCACGAGAACGCACGGTTAGGCAATGCACGGCAAGGCAAGGAAGGGGTAACGCAAGGCAAGGCACTGACAGGCGAGGCAAGGCTAAGGCACGACAACGCACGGCTAGGCAATGCACGGCAAGGCAAGGAAAGGGTAACGCAAGGCAAGGCACGGTCAGGCGAGGCAAGGCTAAGGAATGACAACGCAAGGCTAGGCAATGCACGGAAGGCAAGCAAAGAGTAACGGAAGGCAAGGAATGCAAGGCAAAGCAAGGCAACGCAAGCAAGGCTATGGCAAGGTGAAAAAAGGCTAAGGCACGACAACGCAAGGCTAGGCAGTCCACGGAAGGCAAGCAAAGAGTAACGGAAAGCAAGGAAGGCAAGGGAAAGCAAGGCAAGGCAAGGGTAACGGAAGGAAACGCACGGCAAGGGGAAACAAGGCTAAGGCACGACAACGCACGGCTAGGCAATGCACGGCAAGGCAAGGAAAGGGTAACGCAAAGCAAGGCACGGTGAGGCAAGGCAAGGCTAATGCACGACAACGCACGGCTAGGCAATGCACGGCAAGGTAAGGAAAGGGTAACGCAAGGGAAGGCACGGTCAGACGAGGCAAGTCTAAGGCACGACAACGCAAGGCTAGGCAATGCACGGAAGGCAAGCAAAGAGTAACGGAAGGCAAGGAAGGCAAGGGAAAGCAAGGGAAGTCAAGGGTAACAGAAGGAACGGCTCGGCAATGGGAAAAAAGGCTAAGGCACGGCAACGCACGGCTAGGCAATGCACGGCCAGCCAAGGAAAGGGTAACGCAAGGCAAGGCACTGTCAGGCGAGCGAAGGCTAATGCACGACAACGCAAGGCTAGGCAGTGCACGGCTAGGCAGGGAAAGAGAAAAGGAAGGAAAGGAAGGCAAGGCAAAGCAAGGCAAGGCAAGTGTAACAAAAGGCACGGCACGGCAAGGGGAAACAAGGCGAAGGGACGGAAACGCAGGACTAGGCAATGCACGGCAAGGCAAGGAAAGGTTAACGCAAGGCAAGGCACTGTCAGGCGAGGGAAGGCTAATGCACGACAACACAAGGCTAGGCAGTGCACGGCTAGGCAGGGAAAGAGTAACGGAAGGAAAGGAAAGCAAGGCAAACCAAGGCAAGGCAAGTGTAACAAAAGGCACGGCACGGCAAGGGGAAACAAGGCGAAGGGACGGCAACGCACGGCTAGGCAATGCACGGCCAGCCAAGGAAAGGGTAACGCAAGGCAAGGCACGGTCAGGCGTGGCAAGGCTAAGGAACGACAACGCAAGACTAGACAATGCACATAAGGCAAGCAAAGAGTAACGGAAGGCAAGGAATGCAAGGCAAAGCAAGGCAACGCAAGCAAGTCTATGGCAAGGTGAAAAAAGGCTAAAGCACGACAACGCAAGGCTACGCAATGCACGGAAGGCAAGCAAAGAGTAACGGAAGGCAAGGAAGGCAAGGGAAAGCAAGGCAAGGCAAGGGTAACAGAAGGAACGGCTCGGCAAGGGGAAACAAGGCTAAGGGACGGCAACGCACGGCTAGGCAATGCACGGCCAGCCAAGGAAAGGGTAACGCAAGGCAAGGCACGGTCAGGCAAGGCAAGGCTAATGCACGACAACGCACGGCTAGGCAATGCACGGCAAGGCAAGGAAAGGCTAACGCAAGGCAAGGCAAGGTCAGGCGAGGCAAGCCTAAGGCACGACAACGCAAGGCTAGGCAATGCACGGAAGGCAAGCAAAGAGTAACGGAAGGCAAGGAAGGCAAGGGAAAGCAAGGCAAGGCAAGGGTAACGGAAGGAACGGCACGGCAAGGGGAAACAAGGCTAAGGCACGCAACGCAGGACTAGGCAATGCACGGCAAGGCAAGGAAAGGGTAACGCAAGGCAAGGCACTGTCAGGCGAGGGAAGGCTAATGCACGACAACGCAAGGCTAGGCAGTGCACGGCTAGGCAGGGAAAGAGTAACGGAAGGAAAGGAAGGCAAGGCAAAGCAAGGCAAGGCAAGTGTAACAAAAGGCACGGCACGGCAAGGGGAAACAAGGCGAAGGGACGGTAACGCACGGCTAGGCAATGCACGGCCAGGCAAGGAAAGGGTAACGCAAGGCAAGGCACGGTGAGGAAAGGCAAGGCTAATGCACGACAATACAAGGCTAGGCAATGCACGGAAGGCAAGCAAAGAGTAACGGAAGGCAAGGAATGCAAGGCAAAGCAAGGCAACGCAAGCAAGGCTATGGCAAGGTGAAAAAAGGCGAAGGCACGGAAACGCAAGGCTAGGCAATGCACGGAAGGCAAGCAAAGAGTAACGGAAGGCAAGGAAGGCAAGGCAAAGAAAGGCAAAGCAAGCAAGGCTATAGCAAGGTGAAACAGAGCTAAGGCACGACAACGCATGGCTAGGCAATGCACGGCTAGCCAAGGAAACGGTAACGCAAGGCAAGGCACGGTCAGGCGTGGCAAGGCTAAGGAACGACAACGCAAGGCTAGGCAATGCACGGAAGCCAAGCAAAGAGTAACGGAAGGCAAGGAAGGCAAGGCAAAGAAAGGCAACGCAAGCAAGGCTATAGCAAGGTGAAACAAAGCTAAGGCACGACAACGCATCTAGGCAATGCACGGCAAGGCAAGGAAAGGGTAACGCAAGGCAAGGCACGGTGAGGCAAGGCAAGGCTAATGCACGACAACGCACGGCTAGGCAATGCACGGCCAGGCAAGGAAAGGGTAACGCAAGGCAAGGCACGGTCAGGCGAGACAAGGCTAAGGAACGACAATGCAAGGCTAGACATTGCACGGAAGGCAAGCAAAGAGTAACGGAAGGCAAGGAATGCAAGGCAAAGCAAGGCAACGCAAGCAAGGCTATGGCAAGGTGAAAAAAGGCTAAAGCACGACAACGCAAGGCTACGCAATGCACGGAACGCAAGCAAAGAGTAACGGAAGGCAAGGAAGGCAAGGGAAAGCAAGGCAAGGCAAGGGTAACGGAAGGAAAGGCACGGCAAGGGGAAACAAGGCTAAGGCACGACAACGCACGGCTAGGCAATGCACGGCAAGGCAAGGAAAGGGTAACGCAAGGCAAGGCACGGTGAGGCAAGGCAAGGCTAATGCACGACAACGCAGGGCTAGGCAATGCACGGCAAGGCAAGGAAAGGGTAACGGAAGGGAAGGCATGGTCAGACGAGGCAAGGCTAAGGCACGACAACGCAATGCTAGGCAATGCACGGAAGGCAAACAAAGAGGAACGGAAGGCAAGGAAGGCAAGGGAAAGCAAGGCAAGGCAAGGGTAACGGAAGGAAACGCACGGCAAGGGGAAACAAGGCTAAGGCACGGCAACGCACGGCTAGGCAATGCACGGCAAGGCAAGGAAAGGGTAACGCAAGGCAAGGCACGGTCAGGCATGGCAAGGCTAAGGCACGGCAACGCACGGCCAAGGCAATGCACGGAAGGCAAGGAAAGGGTAACGCAAGGCAAGGCACGGTGAGGCAAGGCAAGGCTAATGCACGACAACGCACGGCTAGGCAATGCACGGCAAGGCAAGGAAAGGGTAACGCAAGGGAAGGCACGGTCAGACGAGGCAAGGCTAAGGCACGACAACGCAAGGCTAGGCAATGCACGGAAGGGAAGCAAAGAGTAACGGAAGGCAAGGAAGGCAAGGGAAAGCAAGGCAAGGCTAGGGTAACAAAAGGCACGGAACGGCAAGGGGAACCAAGGCTGAGGCACGACAACGCAGGACTAGGCAATGCACGGCAAGGCAAGGAAAGGGTAACGCAAGGCAAGGCACGGTGAGGCAAGGCAAGGCTAATGCACGACAACGCACGGGTAGGCAATGCACGCCAAGGTAAGGAAATAGTAACGGAAGGCAAGGAAGGCAAGGCAAAGCATGGCAACGCAAGCAATGCTAAGGGAAGGTGAAACAAGGCTAAGGCACGAGAACGCACGGTTAGGCAATGCACGGCAAGGCAAGGAAGGGGTAACGCAAGGCAAGACACGGTCAGGCAAGGCAAGGCTAATGCACGACAACGCAAGGCTAGGCAGTGCACGGTAAGGCAAGGAAAGAGTAACGGAAGGAAAGGAAGGCAAGGCAAATCCAGGCAATGCAAGTGTAACAAAAGGCACGGCACAGCAAGGGGAAACAAGGCTAAGGCACGACAACGCACGGCTAGGCAATGCACGGCAAGGCAAGGAAAGGGTAACGCAAGGCAAGGCACGGTGAGGCAAGGCAAGGCTAATTCACGACAACGCACGGCTAGGCAATGCACGGCAAGGCAAGGAAAGGCTAACGCAAGGCAAGGCACGGTCAGGCTAGGCAAGGCTAAGGCACGACAACGCAAGGCTTGGCAATGCACGGAAGCCAAGCAAAGAGTAACGGAAAGCAAGGAAGGCAAGGGAAAGCAAGGCAAGGCAAGGGTAACGGAAGGAACGGCACGGCAAGGGGAAACAAGGCTAAGGCTCGACAACGCAGGACTAGGCAATGCACGGCAAGGCAAGGAAAGGGTAACTCAAGGCAAGGCACTGTCAGGCGAGGGAAGGCTAATGCACGACAACGCAAGGCTAGGCAGTGCACGGCTAGGTAGGGAAAGAGAAACGGAAGGAAACGAAGGCAAGGCAAAGCAAGGTAAGGCAAGTGTAACAAAAGGCACGGCACGGCAAGGGGAAACAAGGCGAAGGGACGGCAACGCACGGCTAGGCAATGCACGGCCAGGCAAGGAAAGGGTAACGCAAGGCAAGGCACTGTCAGGCGAGGGAAGGCTAATGCACGACAACGCAAGGCTAGGCAGTGCACGGCTAGGTAGGGAAAGAGTAACGGAAGGAAAGGAAGGCAAGGCAAAGCAATGCAAGGCAAGTGTAACAAAAGGCACGGCACGGCAAGGGGAAACAAGGCGAAGGGACGGCAACGCACGGCTAGGCAATGCACTGCCAGGCAAGGAAAGGGTAACGCAAGGCCAGGCACGGGGAGGCAAGGCAAGGCTAATGCACGACAACGCCAGGCTAGGTAATGCACGGAAGGCAAGCAAAGAGTAACGGAAGGCAAGGAATGCAAGGCAAAGCAAGGCAACGCAAGCAAGGCTATGGCAAGGTGAAAAAAGGCTAAGGCACGACAACGCAAGGCTAGGCAATGCACGGAAGGCAAGCAAAGAGTAACGGAAGGCAAGGAAGGCAAGGGAAAGCAAGGCAAGGCAAGGGTAACGAAAGGAAACGCACGGCAAGGGGAAACAAGGCTAAGGCACGACAACGCACGGGCTAGGCAATGCACGGCAAGGCAAGGAAAGGGTAACGCAAGGCAAGGCACGGTGAGGCAAGGCAAGGCTAATGCACGACAACGCACGGCTAGGCAATGCACGACAAGGCAAGGAAAGGGTAACGCAAGGGAAGGCACGGTCAGACGAGGCAAGGCTAAGGCACGACAATGCAAGGCTAGGCAATGCACGGAAGGCAAGCAAAGAGTAACGGAAGGCAAGGAATGCAAGGCAAAGCAAGGCAACGCAAGCAAGGCTATGGCAAGGTGAAAAAAGGCTAAGGCACGACAACGCAAGGCTAGGCAATGCACGGAAGACAAGCAAAGAGTAACGGAAGGCAAGGAAGGCAAGGCAAAGAAAGGAAACGCAAGCAAGTCTATAGCAAGGTGAAACAAAGGTAAGGCACGACAACGGACGGCTAGGCAATGCACGGCAAGGCAAGGAAAGGGTAACGCAAGTCAAGGCACGGTCAGGCGAGGCAAGGCTACGGAACGACAACGCAAGGCTAGACAATGCACGGAAGGCAAGCAAAGAGTAACGGAAGGCAAGGAAGGCAAGGGAAAGCAAGGCAAGGCAAGGGTAACGAAAGGAAACGCACGGCAAGGGGAAACAAGGCTAAGGCACGACAACGCACCGCTAGGCAATGCACGGCAAGGCAAGGAAAGGGTAACGCAAGGCAAGGCACTGTCAGGCGAGGGAAGGCTAATGCACGACAACGCAAGGCTAGGCAGTGCACGGCTAGGCAGGGAAAGAGTAACGGAAGGAAAGGAAGGCAAGGCAAAGCAAGGCAAGGCAAGTGTAACAAAAGGCAAGGCACGGCAAGGGGAAACAAGGCGAAGGGACGGTAACGCACGGCTAGGCAATGCACGGCCAGGCAAGGAAAGGGTAACGCAAGGCAAGGCATGGTGAGGCAAGGCAAGGCTAATGCACGACAATACAAGGCTAGGCAATGCACGGAAGGCAAGCAAAGAGTAACGGAAGGCAAGGAATGCAAGGCAAAGCAAGGCAACGCAAGCAAGGCTATGGCAAGGTGAAAAAAGGCGAAGGCACGGCAACGCAAGGCTAGGCAATGCACGGCAAGGCAAGGAAAGGGTAACGCAAGGCAAGGCACGGTCAGGCGAGGCAAGGCTAATGCACGACAACGCACGGCTAGGCAATGCACGGCAAGGCAAGGAAAGGGTAACGCAAGGCAAGGCACGGTCAGGCGAGGCAAGGCTAAGGCACGACAACGCAAGGCTAGGCAATGCACGGAAGGCAAGCAAAGAGTAACGGAAGGCAAGGAATTCAAGGCAAAGCAAGGCAACGCAAGCAAGTCTATGGCAAGGTAAAAAAAGGCTAAAGCACGACAACGGAAGACTACGCAATGCACGGAAGGCAAGCAAAGAGTAACGGAAGGCAAGGAAGGCAAGGGAAAGCAAGGCAAGGCAAGGGTAACAGAAGGAACGGCTCGGCAAGGGGAAACAAGGCTAAGGGACGGCAACGCAAGGCTAGGCAATGCACGGCCAGCCAAGGAAAGGGTAACGCAAGGCAAGGCACGGTCAGGCAAGGCAAGGCTAATGCACGACAATACAAGGCTAGGCAATGCACGGAAGGCAAGCAAAGAGTAACGGAAGGCAAGGAAGGCAAGGCAAAGAAAGGCAACGCAAGCAAGGCTATAGGCAAGGTGAAACAAGGCTAAGGCACGACAACGCACGGCAGGCAATGCACGGCAAGGCAAGGAATGGGTAACGCAAGTCAAGGCACGGTAAGGCAAGGCAAGGCTAATGCACGACAACGCACGGCTAGGCACAAAGGGAACAAGCTGCACGGCAAGGCAAGGAAAGGGTAACGCAAGCAAGGCAAGGCACGGTTAGTGCGAGGCAAGGCTAAGGCACGACAACGCAAGGCTAGGGAATGCACGGAAGGCAAGCAAAGAGTAACGGAAGGCAAGGAAGGCAAGGGAAAGCAAGGCAAGGCAAGGGTAACGGAAGGAACGGCACGGCAAGGGGAAACAAGGCTATGGCACGACAACGCACGGCTAGGCAATGCATGGCAAGGCAAGGAAAGGGTAACGCAAGGCAAGGCACATTTAGGCGAGGCAAGGCTAAGGCACGACAACGCAAGGCTAGGCAATGCACGGAAGGCAAGCAAAGAGTAACGGAAGACAAGGAAGGCCAGGGAAAGCAAGGCAAGGCAAGGGTAACGGAAGGAATGGCACGGCAAGGGGAAACAAGCCTAAGGCACGACAACGCACGGCTAGGCAATGCACGGCAAGGCAAGGAAAGGGTAACGCAAGGCAAGGCACTGTCAGGCGAGGGAAGGCTAATGCACGACAACGCAAGGCTAGGCAGTGCACGGTTAGGCAGGGAAAGAGTAACGGAAGGAAAGGAAGTCAAGGCAAAGCAAGGCAAGGCAAGTGTAACAAAAGGCACGGCACGGCAAGGGGAAACAAGGCGAAGGGACGGCAACGCACGGCTAGGCAATGCACGGGCAGGCAAGGAAAGGGTAACGAAAGGCAAGGCACGATGACGCAAGGCAAGGCTAATGCACGACAATACAAGGATAGGCAGTGCACGGTAAGGCAAGGAAAGAGTAACGGAAGGAATGGAAGGCAAGGCAAATCCATGCAAGGGAAGTGTAACAAAACGCAAGGCACGGCAAGGGGAAACAAGGCTAAGGCACGACAACGCACGGCTCGGCAATGCACGGCAAGGCAAGGAAAGGGTAACGCAAGGCAAGGCACGTTGAGGCAAGGCAAGGCTAATTCACGACAACGCACGGCTAGGCAATGCACGGCAAGGCAAGGAAAGGCTAACGCAAGGCAAGGCACGGTCAGGCGAGGCAAGGCTAAGGCACGACAACGCAAGGCTAGGCAATGCACGGAAGGCAAGCAAAGAGTAACGGAAGGCAAGGAAGGCAAGGCAAAGCAAGGCAAGGCAAGTGTAACAAAAGGCACGGCACGGCAAGGGGAACCAAGGCTAAGGCACGACAACGCAGGACTAGGCACTGCACGGGAAGGCAAGGAAAGGGTAACGCAAGTCAAGGCACGGTGAGGCAAGGCCAGGCTAATGCACGACAACGCACGGCTAGGCAATGCACGGCAAGGTAAGGAAAGAGTAACGGAAGGCAAGGAAGGCAAGGCAAAGCATGGCAACGCAAGCAATGGTAAGGCAAGGTGAAACAAAGCTAAGGCACGAGAACGCACGGTTAGGCAATGCACGGCAAGGCAAGGAAGGGGTAACGCAAGGCAAGGCACTGACAGGCGAGGCAAGGCTAATGCAGGACAACGCACGGCTAGGCAATGCACGGCAAGGCAAGGAAAGGGTAACGCAAGGCAAGGCACGGTCAGGCGAGTCAAGGCTAAGGAACGACAACGCAAGGCTAGGCAATGCACGGAAGGCAAGCAAAGAGTAACGGAAGGCAAGGAAGGGAAGGCAAAGCAAGCAAGGCAAGTGTAACAAAAGGCACGGCACGGCAAGGGGAACCAAGGCTAAGGCACGACAACGCAGGACTAGGCAATGCACGGCAAGGCAAGGAAAGGGTAACGCAAGGCAAGGCACTGACAGGCGAGGCAAGGTTAAGGCACGACAACGCACGGCTAGGCAATGCACGGCAAGGTAAGGAAAGGGTAACGCAAGGCAAGGCACGGTCAGGCGAGGCAAGGTTAAGGAATGACAACGCAAGGCTAGGCAATGCACGGAAGGCAAGCAAAGAGTAACGGAAGGCAAGGAATGCAAGGCAAAGCAAGGCAACGCAAGCAAGGCTATGGCAAGGTGAAAAAAGGCTAAGGCACGACAACGCAAGGCTAGGTAATCCACGGAAGGCAAGCAAAGAGTAACGGAAGGCAAGGAAAGCAAGGGAAAGCAAGGCAAGGCAAGGGTAACAGAAGGAACGGCACGGTAAGGGGAAACAAGGCTAAGGCACGACAACGCAGGGCTAGGCAATGCACGGCAAGGCAAGGAAAGGGTAACGCAAGGCAAGGAACTGTCAGGCGAGGCAAGGCTAAGGCACGACAAGGCAAGGCTAGGCAATGCACGGAAGGCAAGCAAAGAGTAAAGGAAGGCAAGGAAGGCAAGGGAAAGCAAGGGAAGACAAGGGTAACGGAAGGAACGGCACGGTAAGGGGAAACAAGGCTAAGGCACGACAACGCAGGGCTAGGCAATGCACGGCAAGGCAAGGAAAGGGTAACTCAAGGCAAGGCACGGTGAGGCAAGGCAAGGCTAATGCACGACAGCGCAAGGCTAGGCAATGCACGGAAGGCAAGCAAAGAGTAACGGAAGGCAAGGAATGAAAGGCAAAGCAAGGCAACGCTAGCAAGGCTAAGGCAAGGTGAAAAAAAGGCTAAGGCACGACAACGCAAGGCTAGGCAATGCACGAAAGGCAAGCAAAGGGTAACGGAAGGCAAGGAAGGCAAGGGAAAGCAAGGCAAGGCAAGGGTAACAGAAGGAACGGCTCGGCAAGGGGAAACAAGGCTAAGGCACGGCAACGCACGGCTAGGCAATGCACGGACAGCCAAGGAAAGGGTAACGCAAGGCAAGGCACGGTCAGGCGAGGCAAGGCTAATGCACGACAACGCAAGGCTAGGCAGTGCACCGCTAGGCAGGGAAAGAGTAACGGAAGGAAAGGAACGCAAGGCAAAGCAATGCAAGGCAAGGCTATGTAACAAAAGTCCCGGCACGGCAACGCAAGGGAAACAAGGCAAGAAGGGACGGCAACGCACGGCTAGGCAATGCACTGCAAGGCAAGGAAAGGGTAACGCAAGGCAAGGCACGGTGAGGCAAGGCAAGGCTAATGCACGACAACGCACGGCTAGGCAATGCACGGCAAGGCAAGGAAACGGTAACGCAAGGGAAGGCACGGTCAGACGAGGCAAGGCTAAGGCACGACAACGCAAGGCTAGGCAATGCACGGAAGGCAAGCAAAGAGTAACGGAAGGCAAGGAATGCAAGGCAAATCAAGGCAACGCAAGCAAGTCTATGGCAAGGTGAAAAAAGGCTAAAGCACGACAACGCAAGGCTACGCAATGCACGGAAGGCAAGCAAAGAGTACCGGAAGGCAAGGAAGGCAAGGGAAAGCAAGGCAAGGCAAGGGTAACAGAAGGAACGGCTCGGCAAGGGGAAACAAGGCTAAGGGACGGCAACGCACGGCTAGGCAATGCACGGCCAGCCAAGGAAAGGGTAAGGCAAGGCAAGGCACGGTCAGGCAAGGCAAGGCTAATGTACGACAATGCAAGGCTAGGCAGTGCACGGTAAGGCAAGGAAAGAGTAACGGAAGGAAAGGAAGGCAAGGCAAATCCAGGCAAGGCAAGTGTAACAAAAGGCACGGCACGGCAAGGGGAAACAAGGCTAAGGCACGACAACGCACGGCTAGGCAATGCACGGCAAGGCAAGGAAAGGGTAACGCAAGGCAAGGCACGGTGAGGCAAGGCAAGGCTAATGCACGACAACGCAAGGCTAGGCAGTGCACGGCTAGGCAGGGAAAGAGTAACGGAAGGAAAGGAAAGCAAGGCAAACCAAGGCAAGGCAAGTGTAACAAAAGGCACGGCACGGCAAGGGGAAACAAGGCGAAGGGACGGCAACGCACGGCTAGGCAATGCACGGCCAGCGAAGGAAAGGGTAACGCAAGGCAAGGCACGGTCAGGCGTGGCAAGGCTAAGGAACGACAACGCAAGACTAGACAATGCACATAAGGCAAGCAAAGAGTAACGGAAGGCAAGGAATGCAAGGCAAAGCAAGGCAACGCAAGCAAGTCTATGGCAAGGTGAAAAAAGGCTAAAGCACGACAACGCAAGGCTAGACAATGCACGGAAGGCAAGCAAAGAGTAACGGAAGGAAAGGAAGGCAAGGGAAAGCAAGGCAAGCCAAGGGTAACAGAAGGAACGGCTCGGCAAGGGGAAACAAGGCTAAGGGACGGCAACGCACGGCTAGGAAATGCACGGCCAGCCAAGGAAAGGGTAACGCAAGGCAAGGCACGGTCAGGCAAGGCAAGGCTAATGCACGACAACGCACGGCTAGGCAATGCACGGCAAGGCAAGGAAAGGCTAACGCAAGGCAAGGCAAGGTCAGGCGAGGCAAGCCTAAGGCACGACAACGCAAGGCTAGGCAATGCACGGAAGGCAAGCAAAGAGTAACGGAAGGCAAGGAAGGCAAGGGAAAGAAGGAAGAGCAAGGCAAGGCAAGGGTAACGGAAGGAACGGCACGGCAAGGGGAAACAAGGCTAAGGCACGACAACGCCGGACTAGGCAATGCACGGCAAGGCAAGGAAAGGGTCAGGCAAGGGAAGGCACGGTCAGACGAGGCAAGGCTAAGGCACGACAACGCAAGGCTAGGCAATGCACGGAAGGCAAGCAAAGAGGAACGGAAGGCAAGGAAGGCAAGGGAAAGCAAGGCAAGGCAAGGGTAACGGAAGGAAACGCACGGCAAGGGGAAACAAGGCTAATGCACGACAACGCACGGCTAGGCAATGCACGGCAAGGCAAGGAAAGGGTAACGCAAGGGAAGGCACGGTCAGATGAGGCAAGGCTAAGGCACGACAACGCAAGGCTAGGCAATGCACGGAAGGCAAGCAAAGAGTAACGGAAGGCAAGGAAGGCAAGGGAAAGCAAGGCAAGGCAAGGGTAACAGAAGGAACGGCTCGGCAAGGGGAAACAAGGCTAAGGGACGGCAACGCACGGCTAGGCAATGCACGGCAAGGCAAGGAAAGGCTAACGCAAGGCAAGGCACGGTCAGGCAAGGCAAGGCTAAGGTACGACAACGCAAGGCTAGGCAATGCACCGAAGGCAAGCAAAGATTAACGGAATGCAAGGAAGGCAAGGGAAAGCAAGGCAAGGCAAGGGTAACGGAAGGAACGGCACGGCAACGGGAAACAAGGCTAAGGCACGACAACGCCGGACTAGGCAATGCACGGCAAGGCAAGGAAAGGGTAACGCAAGGCAAGGCACTGTCAGGCGAGGGAAGGCTAATGCACGACAACGCAAGGCTAGGCAGTGCACGGCTAGGCAGGGAAAGAGTAACGGAAGGAAAGGAAGTCAAGGCAAAGCAAGGCAAGGCAAGTGTAACAAAAGGCACGGCACGGCAAGGGGAAACAAGGCGAAGGGACGGCAACGCACGGCTAGGCAATGCACGGGCAGGCAAGGAAAGGGTAACGAAAGGCAAGGCACGATGAGGCAAGGCAAGGCTAATGCACGACAATACAAGGATAGGCAGTGCACGGTAAGGCAAGGAAAGTGTAACGGAAGGAAAGGAAGGCAAGGCAAATCCACGCAAGACAAGTGTAACAAAAGGCAAGGCACGGCAAGGGGAAACAAGGCTAAGGCACGACAACGCACGGCTAGGCAATGCACGGAAGGCAAGCAAAGAGTAACGGAAGGCAAGGAATGCAAGGCAAAGCAAGGCAACGCAAGCAAGGCTATGGCAAGGTGAAAAAAGGCTAAGGCACGACAACGCAAGGCTAGGCAATGCACGGAAGGCAAGCAAAGAGTAACGGAAGGCAAGGAAGGCAAGGCAAAGCAAGGCAACGCAAGCAAGGCTATAGCAAGGTGAAACAAGGCTAATGCACGACAACGCACGGCTAGGCAATGCACGGCAAGGCAAGGAAAGGGTAAAGGAAGGCAAGGCACGGTCAGGCGAGGCAAGGCTAAGGAACGACAACGCAAGGCTAGACAATGCACGGAAGGCAAGCAAAGAGTAACGGAAGGCAAGGAATGCAAGGCAAAGCAAGGCAAGGCAAGTGTAACAAAAGGCACGGCACGGCAAGGGGAACCAAGGCTGAGGCACGACAACGCAGGACTAGGCACTGCACGGGAAGGCAAGGAAAGGGTAACGCAAGGCAAGGCACGGTGAGGCAAGGCAAGGCTAATGCACGACAACGCACGGCTAGGCAATGCACGGCAAGGTAAGGAAAGAGTAACGGAAGGCAAGGAAGGCAAGGCAAAGCATGGCAACGCAAGCAATGCTAAGGCAAGGTGAAACAAGGCTAAGGCACGAGAACGCACGGTTAGGCAATGCACGGCAAGGCAAGGAAGGGGTAACGCAAGGCAAGGCACTGACAGGCGAGGCAAGGCTAAGGCACGACAACGCACGGCTAGGCAATGCACGGCAAGGCAAGGAAAGGGTAACGCAAGTCAAGGCACGGTCAGGCGAGGCAAGGCTAAGGAACGACAACGCAAGGCTAGGCAATGCACGGAAGGCAAGCAAAGAGTAACGGAAGGCAAGGAATGCAAGGCAAAGCAAGGCAACGCAAGCAAGGCTATGGCAAGGTGAAAAAAGGCTAAGGCACGACAACGCAAGGCTAGGCAATCCACGGAAGGCAAGCAAAGAGTAACGGAAGGCAAGGAAGGCAAGGGAAAGCAAGGCAAGGCAAGGGTAACGGAAGGAAACGCACGGCAAGGGGAAACAAGGCTAAGGCACGACAACGCACGGCTAGGCAATGCACGGCAAGGCAAGGAAAGGGTAACGCAAAGCAAGGCACGGTGAGGCAAGGCAAGGCTAATGCACGACAACGCACGGCTAGGCAATGCACGGCAAGGTAAGGAAAGGGTAACGCAAGGGAAGGCACGGTCAGACGAGGCAAGTCTAAGGCACGACAACGCAAGGCTAGGCAATGCACGGAAGGCAAGCAAAGAGTAACGGAAGGCAAGGAAGGCAAGGGAAAGCAAGGGAAGTCAAGGGTAACAGAAGGAACGGCTCGGCAATGGGAAAAAAGGCTAAGGCACGGCAACGCACGGCTAGGCAATGCACGGCCAGCCAAGGAAAGGGTAACGCAAGGCAAGGCACTGTCAGGCGAGCGAAGGCTAATGCACGACAACGCAAGGCTAGGCAGTGCACGGCTAGGCAGGGAAAGAGAAAAGGAAGGAAAGGAAGGCAAGGCAAAGCAAGGCAAGGCAAGTGTAACAAAAGGCACGGCACGGCAAGGGGAAACAAGGCGAAGG
This sequence comes from Macrotis lagotis, assembly GCF_037893015.1. Lineage (NCBI taxonomy): Eukaryota > Metazoa > Chordata > Mammalia > Peramelemorphia > Peramelidae > Macrotis > Macrotis lagotis. Next base: position 211,515 of record NW_027422160.1, on the reverse strand, counting down.
GACGGAAACGCAGGACTAGGCAATGCACGGCAAGGCAAGGAAAGGGTAACGCAAGGCAAGGCACTGTCAGGCGAGGGAAGGCTAATGCACGACAACACAAGGCTAGGCAGTGCACGGCTAGGCAGGGAAAGAGTAACGGAAGGAAAGGAAAGCAAGGCAAACCAAGGCAAGGCAAGTGTAACAAAAGGCACGGCACGGCAAGGGGAAACAAGGCGAAGGGACGGCAACGCACGGCTAGGCAATGCACGGCCAGCCAAGGAAAGGGTAACGCAAGGCAAGGCACGGTCAGGCGTGGCAAGGCTAAGGAACGACAACGCAAGACTAGACAATGCACATAAGGCAAGCAAAGAGTAACGGAAGGCAAGGAATGCAAGGCAAAGCAAGGCAACGCAAGCAATTCTATGGCAAGGTGAAAAAAAGGCTAAAGCACGACAACGCAAGGCTACGCAATGCACGGAAGGCAAGCAAAGAGTAACGGAAGGCAAGGAAGGCAAGGGAAAGCAAGGCAAGGCAAGGGTAACACAAGGCACGGCTCGGCAAGGGGAAACAAGGCTAAGGGACGGCAACGTACGGCTAGGCAGTGCACGGCCAGCCAAGGAAAGGGTAACGCAAGGCAAGGCACGGTCAGGCAAGGCAAGGCTAATGCACGACAACGCACGGCTAGGCAATGCACGGCAAGGCAAGGAAAGGCTAACGCAAGGCAAGGCAAGGTCAGGCGAGGCAAGCCTAAGGCACGACAACGCAAGGCTAGGCAATGCACGGAAGGCAAGCAAAGAGTAACGGAAGGCAAGGAAGGCAAGGGAAAGCAAGGCAAGGCAAGGGTAACGGAAGGAACGGCACGGCAAGGGGAAACAAGGCTAAGGCACGCAACGCAGGACTAGGCAATGCACGGCAAGGCAAGGAAAGGGTAACGCAAGGCAAGGCACTGTCAGGCGAGGGAAGGCTAATGCACGACAACGCAAGGCTAGGCAGTGCACGGTAAGGCAAGGAAAGAGTAACGGAAGGAAAGGAAGGCAAGGCAAATCCAGGCAATGCAAGTGTAACAAAAGGCACGGCACAGCAAGGGGAAACAAGGCTAAGGCACGACAACGCACGGCTAGGCAATGCACGGCAAGGCAAGGAAAGGGTAACGCAAGGCAAGGCACGGTGAGGCAAGGCAAGGCTAATGCACGACAACGCACGGCTAGGCAATGCACGGCAAGGCAAGGAAAGGCTAACGCAAGGCGAAGGCACGGTCAGGCGAGGCAAGGCTAAGGCACGACAACGCAAGGCTAGGCAATGCACGGAAGGCAAGCAAAGAGTAACGGAAAGCAAGGAAGGCAAGGGAAAGCAAGGCAAGGCAAGGGTAACGGAAGGAACGGCACGGCAAGGGGAAACAAGGCTAAGGCACGACAACGCAGGACTAGGCAATGCACGGCAAGGCAAGGAAAGGGTAACGCAAGGCAAGGCACTGTCAGGCGAGGGAAGGCTAATGCACGACAATACAAGGCTAGGCAATGCACGGAAGGCAAGCAAAGAGTAACGGAAGGCAAGGAAGGCAAGGGAAAGCAAGGGAAGTCAAGGGTAACAGAAGGAACGGCTCGGCAAGGGGAAACAAGGCTAAGGCACGGCAACGCACGGCTAGGCAATGCACGGCCAGCCAAGGAAAGGGTAACGCAAGGCAAGGCACGGTCAGGCAAGGCAAGGCTAATGCACGACAATACAAGGCTAGGCAATGCACGGAAGGCAAGCAAAGAGTAACGGAAGGCAAGGAATGCAAGGCAAAGCAAGGCAACGCAAGCAAGGCTATGGCAAGGTGAAAAAAGGCTAAGGCACGACAACGCAAGGCTAGGCAATGCACGGAAGGCAAGCAAAGAGTAACGGAAGGCAAGGAAGGCAAGGCAAAGAAAGGCAACGCAAGCAAGGCTATAGCAAGGTGAAACAAAGCTAAGGCACGACAACGCACGGCTAGGCAATGCACGGCAAGGCAAGCAAAGGGTAACGGAAGGCAAGGAAGGCAAGGGAAAGCAAGGCAAGGCAAGGGTAACAGAAGGAACGGCTCGGCAAGGGGAAGCAAGGCTAATGCACGACAACGCAGGGATAGGCAATGCACGGCAAGGCAAGGAAAGGGTAACGCAAGGCAAGGCACGGTGAGGCAAGGCAAGGCTAATGCACGACAGCGCAAGGCTAGGCAATCCAAGGCTAGGCAATGCACGGAAGGCAAGCAAAGAGTAACGGAAGGCAAGGAATTAAAGGCAAAGCAAGGCAACGCTAGCAAGGCTATGGCAAGGTGAAAAAAGGCTAAGGCACGACAACGCAAGGCTAGGCAATGCACGGAAGGCAAGCAAAGGGTAACGGAAGGCAAGGAAGGCAAGGGAAAGCAAGGCAAGGCAAGGGTAACAGAAGGAACGGCTCGGCAAGGGGAAACAAGGCTAAGGCACGACAACGCACGGCTAGGCAATGCACGGACAAGGCAAGGAAAGGGTAACGCAAGGCAAGGCACGGTCAGGCGAGGCAAGGCTAATGCACGACAACGCAAGGCTAGGCAGTGCACCGCTAGGCAGGGAAAGAGTAACGGAAGGAAAGGAACGCAAGGCAAAGCAATGCAAGGCAAGTGTAACAAAAGTCCCGGCACGGCAAAGGGAAACAAGGCGAAGGGACGGCAACGCACGGCTAGGCAATGCACTGCCACGCAAGGAAAGGGTAACGCAAGGCAAGGCACTGTCAGGCGAGGCAAGGCTAAGGCACGACAACGCAAGGCTAGGCAATGCACGGAAGGCAAGCAAAGAGTAACGGAAGGCAAGGAAGGCAAGGGAAAGCAAGGCAAGGCAAGGGTAACGGAAGGAAACGCACGGCAACGGGAAACAAGGCTAAGGCACGACAACGCACGGCTAGGCAATGCATGGCAAGGCAAGGAAAGGGTAACGCAAGGCAAGGCACATTTAGGCGAGGCAAGGCTAAGGCACGACAACGCAAGGCTAGGCAATGCACGGAAGGCAAGCAAAGAGTAACGGAAGACAAGGAAGGCAAGGGAAAGCAAGGCAAGGCAAGGGTAACGGAAGGAATGGCACGGCAAGGGGAAACAAGCCTAAGGCACGACAACGCACGGCTAGGCAATGCACGGCAAGGCAAGGAAAGGGTAACGCAAGGCAAGGCACTGTCAGGCGAGGGAAGGCTAATGCACGACAACGCAAGGCTAGGCAGTGCACGGCTAGGCAGGGAAAGAGTAACGGAAGGAAAGGAAGTCAAGGCAAAGCAAGGCAAGGCAAGTGTAACAAAAGGCACGGCACGGCAAGGGGAAACAAGGCGAAGGGACGGCAACGCACGGCTAGGCAATGCACGGGCAGGCAAGGAAAGGGTAACGAAAGGCAAGGCACGATGAGGCAAGGCAAGGCTAATGCACGACAATACAAGGATAGGCAGTGCACGGTAAGGCAAGGAAAGAGTAACGGAAGGAATGGAAGGCAAGGCAAATCCACGCAAGGGAAGTGTAACAAAACGCAAGGCACGGCAAGGGGAAACAAGGCTAAGGCACGACAACGCACGGCTAGGCAATGCACGGCAAGGCAAGGAAAGGGTAACGCAAGGCAAGGCACGTTGAGGCAAGGCAAGGCTAATTCACGACAACGCACGGCTAGGCAATGCACGGCAAGGCAAGGAAAGGGTAACGCAAGGCAAGGCACGGTCAGGCGTGGCAAGGCTAAGGAACGACAACGCAAGGCTAGGCAATGCACGGAAGCCAAGCAAAGAGTAACGGAAGGCAAGGAAGGCAAGGCAAAGAAAGGCAACGCAAGCAAGGCTATAGCAAGGTGAAACAAAGCTAAGGCACGACAACGCATGGCTAGGCAATGCACGGCAAGGCAAGGAAAGGGTAACGCAAGGCAAGGCACGGTGAGGCAAGGCAAGGCTAATGCACGACAACGCACGGCTAGGCAATGCACGGCCAAGGCAAGGAAAGGGTAACGCAAGGCAAGGCACGGTCAGGCGAGACAAGGCTAAGGAACGACAATGCAAGGCTAGACATTACACGGAAGGCAAGCAAAGAGTAACGGAAGGCAAGGAATGCAAGGCAAAGCAAGGCAACGCAAGCAAGGCTATGGCAAGGTGAAAAAAGGCTAAAGCACGACAACGCAAGGCTAGGCAATGCACGGAAGGCAAGCAAAGAGTAACGGAAGGCAAGGAAGGCAAGGGAAAGCAAGGCAAGGCAAGGGTAACGGAAGGAAAGTCACGGCAAGGGGAAACAAGGCTAAGGCACGACAACGCACGGCTAGGCAACGAACGGCAAGGCAAGGAAAGGGCAACGCAAGGCAAGGCACGGTGAGGCAAGGCAAGGCTAATGCACGACAACGCACGGCTAGGCAATGCACGGCAAGGCAAGGAAAGGGTAACGGAAGGGAAGGCATGGTCAGACGAGGCAAGGCTAAGGCACGACAACGCAATGCTAGGCAATGCACGGAAGGCAAACAAAGAGGAACGGAAGGCAAGGAAGGCAAGGGAAAGCAAGGCAAGGCAAGGGTAACGGAAGGAAACGCACGGCAAGGGGAAACAAGGCTAAGGCACGGCAACGCACGGCTAGGCAATGCACGGCAAGGCAAGGAAAGGGTAACGCAAGGCAAGGCACGGTCAGGCAAGGCAAGGCTAAGGCACGGCAACGCACGGCCAGGCAATGCACGGAAGGCAAGGAAAGGGTAACGCAAGGCAAGGCACGGTGAGGCAAGGCAAGGCTAATGCACGACAACGCACAGCTAGGCAATGCACGGCAAGGCAAGGAATGGGTAACGCAAGGGAAGGCACGGTCAGACGAGGCAAGGCTAAGGCACGACAAGGCAAGGCTAGGCAATGCACGGAAGGCAAGCAAAGAGTAACGGAAGGCAAGGAAGGCAAGGGAAAGCAAGGCAAGGCAAGGGTAACAAAAGGCACGGCACGGCAAGGGGAACCAAGGCTAAGGCACGACAACGCAGGACTAGGCAATGCACGGCAAGGCAAGGGAAGGGTAACGCAAGGCAAGGCACGGTGAGGCAAGGCAAGGCTAATGCACGACAACGCACGGCTAGGCAATGCACGGAAGGTAAGGAAAGAGTAACGGAAGGCAAGGAAGGCAAGGCAAAGCATGGCAACGCAAGCAATGCTAAGGGAAGGTGAAACAAGGCTAAGGCACGAGAACGCACGGTTAGGCAATGCACGGCAAGGCAAGGAAGGGGTAACGCAAGGCAAGGCACGGTCAGGCAAGGCAAGGCTAATGCACGACAACGCAAGGCTAGGCAGTGCACGGTAAGGCAAGGAAAGAGTAACGGAAGGAAAGGAAGGCGAGGCAAATCCAGGCAATGCAAGTGTAACAAAAGGCACGGCACAGCAAGGGGAAACAAGGCTAAGGCACGACAACGCACGGCTAGGCAATGCACGGCAAGGCAAGGAAAGGGTAACGCAAGGCAAGGCACGGTGAGGCAAGGCAAGGCTAATTCACGACAACGCACGGCTAGGCAATGCACGGCAAGGCAAGGAAAGGCTAACGCAAGGCCAGGCACGGGGAGGCAAGGCAAGGCTAATGCACGACAACGCCAGGCTAGGTAATGCACGGAAGGCAAGCAAAGAGTAACGGAAGGCAAGGAATGCAAGGCAAAGCAAGGCAACGCAAGCAAGGCTATGGCAAGGTGAAAAAAGGCTAAGGCACGACAACGCAAGGCTAGGCAATGCACGGAAGGCAAGCAAAGAGTAACGGAAGGCAAGGAAGGCAAGGGAAAGCAAGGCAAGGCAAGGGTAACGCAAGGCAAGGCACGGTCAGGCGAGGCAAGGCTAAGGCACGACAACGCAAGGCTAGGCAATGCACGGAAGGCAAGCAAAGAGTAACGGAAGGCAAGGAATTCAAGGCAAAGCAAGGCAACGCAAGCAAGTCTATGGCAAGGTAAAAAAAGGCTAAAGCACGACAACGGAAGACTACGCAATGCACGGAAGGCAAGCAAAGAGTAACGGAAGGCAAGCAAGGCAAGGGAAAGCAAGGCAAGGCAAGGGTAACAGAAGGAACGGCTCGGCAAGGGGAAACAAGGCTAAGGGACGGCAACGCACGGCTAGGCAATGCACGGCCAGCCAAGGAAAGGGTAACGCAAGGCAAGGCACGGTCAGGCAAGGCAAGGCTAATGCACGACAATACAAGGCTAGGCAATGCACGGAAGGCAAGCAAAGAGTAACGGAAGGCAAGGAATGCAAGGCAAAGCAAGGCAACGCAAGCAAGGCTATGGCAAGGTGAAAAAAGGCGAAGGCAGGGCAACGCAAGGCTAGGCAATGCACGGAAGGCAAGCAAAGAGTAACGGAAGGCAAGGAAGGCAAGGCAAAGAAAGGCAACGCAAGCAAGTCTATAGCAAGGTGAAACAAAGCTAAGGCACGACAACGCACGGCTAGGCAATGCACGGCAAGGCAAGGAATGGGTAACGCAAGTCAAGGCACGGAAAGGCAAGGCAAGGCTAATGCACGACAACGCACGGCTAGACAATGCACGGCAAGGCAAGGAAAGGGTAACGCACGGCAAGGCACGGTTAGTCGAGGCAAGGCTAAGGCACGACAACGCAAGGCTAGGGAATGCACGGAAGGCAAGCAAAGAGTAACGGAAGGCAAGGAAGGCAAGGGAAAGCAAGGCAAGGCAAGGGTAACGGAAGGAACGGCACGGCAAGGGGAAACAAGGCTATGGCACGACAACGCACGGCTAGGCAATGCATGGCAAGGCAAGGAAAGGGTAACGCAAGGCAAGGCACATTTAGGCGAGGCAAGGCTAAGGCACGACAACGCAAGGCTAGGCAATGCACGGAAGGCAAGCAAAGAGTAACGGAAGACAAGGAAGGCAAGGGAAAGCAAGACAAGGCAAGGGTAACGGAAGGAATGGCACGGCAAGGGGAAACAAGGCTAAGGCACGACAACGCACGGCTAGGCAATGCACGGCAAGGCAAGGAAAGGGTAACGCAAGGCAAGGCACTGTCAGGCGAGGGAAGGCTAATGCACGACAACGCAAGCAAGTCTATGGCAAGGTGAAAAAAGGCTAAAGCACGACAACGCAAGGCTACGCAATGCACGGAAGGCAAGCAAAGAGTAACGGAAGGCAAGGAAGGCAAGGGAAAGCAAGGCAAGCCAAGGGTAACAGAAGGAACGGCTCGGCAAGGGGAAACAAGGCTAAGGGACGGCAACGCACGGCTAGGCAATGCACGGCCAGCCAAGGAAAGGGTAACGCAAGGAAAGGCACGGTCAGGCAAGGCAAGGCTAATGCACGACAACGCACGGCTAGGCAATGCACGGCAAGGCAAGGAAAGGCTAACGCAAGGCAAGGCAAGGTCAGGCGAGGCAAGGCTAAGGCACGACAACGCAAGGCTAGGCAGTGCACGGCTAGGCAGGGAAAGAGTAACGGAAGGAAAGGAAGGTAAGGCAAAGCAAGGCAAGGCAAGTGTAACATAAGGCACGGCACGGCAAGGGGAAACAAGGTGAAGGGACGGTAACGCACGGCTAGGCAATGCACGGCCAGGCAAGGAAAGGGTAACGCAAGGCAAGGCACGGTGAGGCAAGGCAAGGCTAATGCACGACAATACAAGGCTAGGCAATGCACGGAAGGCAAGCAAAGAGTAACGGAAGGCAAGGAATGCAAGGCAAAGCAAGGCAACGCAAGCAAGGCTATGGCAAGGTGAAAAAAGGCGAAGGCACGGCAACGCAAGGCTAGGCAATGCACGGAAGGCAAACAAAGAGGAACGGAAGGCAAGGAAGGCAAGGGAAAGCAAGGCAAGGCAAGGGTAACGGAAGGAAACGCACGGCAAGGGGAAACAAGGCTAAGGCACGGCAACGCACGGCTAGGCAATGCACGGCAAGGCAAGGAAAGGCTAACGCAAGGCAAGGCACGGTCAGGCGAGGGAAGGCTAATGCACGACAACGCAAGGCTAGGCAGTGCACGGCTAGGCAGGGAAAGAGTAACGGAAGGAAAGGAAGTCAAGGCAAAGCAAGGCAAGGCAAGTGTAACAAAAGGCACGGCACGGCAAGGGGAAACAAGGCGAAGGGACGGCAACGCACGGCTAGGCAATGCACGGGCAGGCAAGGAAAGGGTAACGAAAGGCAAGGCACGATGAGGCAAGGCAAGGCTAATGCACGACAATACAAGGATAGGCAGTGCACGGTAAGGCAAGGAAAGAGTAACGGAAGGAAAGGAAGGCAAGGCAAATCCACGCAAGACAAGTGTAACAAAAGGCAAGGCACGGCAAGGGGAAACAAGGCTAAGGCACGACAACGCACGGCTAGGCAATGCACGGAAGGCAAGCAAACAGTAACGGAAGGCAAGGAATGCAAGGCAAAGCAAGGCAACGCAAGCAAGGCTATGGCAAGGTGAAAAAAGGCTAAGGCACGACAACGCAAGGCTAGGCAATGCACGGAAGGCAAGCAAAGAGTAACGGAAGTCAAGGAAGGCAAGGCAAGCAAGGCAAGGCAAAGCAAGGCAACGCAAGCAAGGCTATAGCAAGGTGAAACAAGGCTAATGCACGACAACGCACGGCTAGGCAATGCACGGCAAGGCAAGGAAAGGGTAAAGGAAGGCAAGGCACGGTCAGGCGAGGCAAGCCTAAGGAACGACAACGCAAGGCTAGACAATGCTCGGAAGGCAAGCAAAGAGTAACGGAAGGCAAGGAATGCAAGGCAAAGCAAGGCAAGGCAAGTGTAACAAAAGGCACGGCACGGCAAGGGGAACCAAGGCTGAGGCACGACAACGCAGGACTAGGCACTGCACGGGAAGGCAAGGAAAGGGTAACGCAAGACAAGGCACGGTGAGGCAAGGGAAGGCTAATGCACGACAACGCACGGCTAGGCAATGCACGGCAAGGTAAGGAAAGAGTAACGGAAGGCAAGGAAGGCAAGGCAAAGCATGGCAACGCAAGCAATGCTAAGGCAAGGTGAAACAAGGCTAAGGCACGAGAACGCACGGTTAGGCAATGCACGGCAAGGCAAGGAAGGGGTAACGCAAGGCAAGGCACTGACAGGCGAGGCAAGGCTAAGGCACGACAACGCACGGCTAGGCAATGCACGGCAAGGCAAGGAAAGGGTAACGCAAGGCAAGGCACGGTCAGGCGAGGCAAGGCTAAGGAATGACAACGCAAGGCTAGGCAATGCACGGAAGGCAAGCAAAGAGTAACGGAAGGCAAGGAATGCAAGGCAAAGCAAGGCAACGCAAGCAAGGCTATGGCAAGGTGAAAAAAGGCTAAGGCACGACAACGCAAGGCTAGGCAGTCCACGGAAGGCAAGCAAAGAGTAACGGAAAGCAAGGAAGGCAAGGGAAAGCAAGGCAAGGCAAGGGTAACAGAAGGAAACGCACGGCAAGGGGAAACAAGGCTAAGGCACGACAACGCACGGCTAGGCAATGCACGGCAAGGCAAGGAAAGGGTAACGCAAAGCAAGGCACGGTGAGGCAAGGCAAGGCTAATGCACGACAACGCACGGCTAGGCAATGCACGGCAAGGTAAGGAAAGGGTAACGCAAGGGAAGGCACGGTCAGACGAGGCAAGTCTAAGGCACGACAACGCAAGGCTAGGCAATGCACGGAAGGCAAGCAAAGAGTAACGGAAGGCAAGGAAGGCAAGGGAAAGCAAGGGAAGTCAAGGGTAACAGAAGGAACGGCTCGGCAATGGGAAAAAAGGCTAAGGCACGGCAACGCACGGCTAGGCAATGCACGGCCAGCCAAGGAAAGGGTAACGCAAGGTAAGGCACTGTCAGGCGAGCGAAGGCTAATGCACGACAACGCAAGGCTAGGCAGTGCACGGCTAGGCAGGGAAAGAGAAAAGGAAGGAAAGGAAGGCAAGGCAAAGCAAGGCAAGGAAGTGTAACAAAAGGCACGGCACGGCAAGGGGAAACAAGGCGAAGGGACGGAAACGCAGGACTAGGCAATGCACGGCAAGGCAAGGAAAGGTTAACGTAAGGCAAGGCACTGTCAGGCGAGGGAAGGCTAATGCACGACAACACAAGGCTAGGCAGTGCACGGCTAGGCAGGGAAAGAGTAACGGAAGGAAAGGAAAGCAAGGCAAACCAAGGCAAGGCAAGTGTAACAAAAGGCACGGCACGGCAAGGGGAAACAAGGCGAAGGGACGGCAACGCACGGCTAGGCAATGCACGGCCAGCCAAGGAAAGGGTAACGCAAGGCAAGTCACGGTCAGGCGTGGCAAGAGTAAGGAACGACAACGCAAGACTAGACAATGCACATAAGGCAAGCAAAGAGTAACGGAAGGCAAGGAATGCAAGGCAAAGCAAGGCAACGCAAGCAAGTCTATGGCAAGGTGAAAAAAGGCTAAAGCACGACAACGCAAGGCTACGCAATGCACGGAAGGCAAGCAAAGAGTAACGGAAGGCAAGGAAGGCAAGGGAAAGCAAGGCAAGCCAAGGGTAACAGAAGGAACGGCTCGGCAAGGGGAAACAAGGCTAAGGGACGGCAACGCACGGCTAGGCAATGCACGGCCAGCCAAGGAAAGGGTAACGCAAGGCAAGGCACGGTCAGGAAAGGCAAGGCTAATGCACGACAACGCACGGCTAGGCAATGCACGGCAAGGCAAGGAAAGGCTAACGCAAGGCAAGGCAAGGTCAGGCGAGGCAAGCCTAAGGCACGACAACGCAAGGCTAGGCAATGCACGGAAGGCAAGCAAAGAGTAACGGAAGGCAAGGAAGGCAAGGGAAAGCAAGGCAAGGCAAGGGTAACGGAAGGAACGGCACGGCAAGGGGAAACAAGGCTAAGGCACGCAACGCAGGACTAGGCAATGCACGGCAAGGCAAGGAAAGGGTAACGCAAGGCAAGGCACTGTCAGGCGAGGGAAGGCTAATGCACGACAACGCAAGGCTAGGCAGTGCACGGCTAGGCAGGGAAAGAGTAACGGAAGGAAAGGAAGGCAAGGCAAAGCAAGGCAAGGCAAGTGTAACAAAAGGCACGGCACGGCAAGGGGAAACAAGGCGAAGGGACGGTAACGCACGGCTAGGCAATGCACGGCCAGGCAAGGAAAGGGTAACGCAAGGCAAGGCACGGTGAGGAAAGGCAAGGCTAATGCACGACAATACAAGGCTAGGCAATGCACGGAAGGCAAGCAAAGAGTAACGGAAGGCAAGGAATGCAAGGCAAAGCAAGGCAACGCAAGCAAGGCTGTGGCAAGGTGAAAAAAGGCGAAGGCACGGCAACGCAAGGCTAGGCAATGCACGGAAGGCAAGCAAAGAGTAACGGAAGGCAAGGACGGCAAGGCAAAGAAAGGCAACGCAAGCAAGGCTATAGCAAGGTGAAACAGAGCTAAGGCACGACAACGCATGGCTAGGCAATGCACGGCCAGCCAAGGAAACGGTAACGCAAGGCAAGGCACGGTCAGGCGTGGCAAGGCTAAGGAACGACAACGCAAGGCTAGGCAATGCACGGAAGCCAAGCAAAGAGTAACGGAAGGCAAGGAAGGCAAGGCAAAGAAAGGCAACGCAAGCAAGGCTATAGCAAGGTGAAACAAAGCTAAGGCACGACAACGCATGGCTAGGCAATGCACGGCAAGGCAAGGAAAGGGTAACGCAAGGCAAGGCACGGTGAGGCAAGGCAAGGCTAATGCACGACAACGCACGGCTAGGCAATGCACGGCCAGGCAAGGAAAGGGTAACGCAAGGCAAGGCACGGTCAGGCGAGACAAGGCTAAGGAACGACAATGCAAGGCTAGACATTGCACGGAAGGCAAGCAAAGAGTAACGGAAGGCAAGGAATGCAAGGCAAAGCAAGGCAACGCAAGCAAGGCTATGGCAAGGTGATAAAAGGCTAAAGCACGACAACGCAAGGCTACGCAATGCACGGAACGCAAGCAAAGAGTAACGGAAGGCAAGGAAGGCAAGGGAAAGCAAGGCAAGGCAAGGGTAACGAAAGGAAAGTCACGGCAAGGGGAAACAAGGCTAAGGCACGACAACGCTCGGCTAGGCAACGAACGGCAAGGCAAGGAAAGGGTAACGCAAGGCAAGGCACGGTGAGGCAAGGCAAGGCTAATGCACGACAACGCAGGGCTAGTCAATGCACGGCAAGGCAAGGAAAGGGTAACGGAAGGGAAGGCATGGTCAGACGAGGCAAGGCTAAGGCACGACAACGCAATGCTAGGCAATGCACGGAAGGCAAACAAAGAGGAACGGAAGGCAAGGAAGGCAAGGGAAAGCAAGGCAAGGCAAGGGTAACGGAAGGAAACGCACGGCAAGGGGAAACAAGGCTAAGGCACGGCAACGCACGGCTAGGCAATGCACGGCAAGGCAAGGAAAGGGTAACGCAAGGCAAGGCACGGTCAGGCATGGCAAGGCTAAGGCACGGCAACGCACGGCCAAGCAATGCACGGAAGGCAAGGAAAGGGTAACGCAAGGCAAGGCACGGTGAGGCAAGGCAAGGCTAATGCACGACAACGCACGGCTAGGCAATGCACGGCAAGGCAAGGAAAGGGTAACGCAAGGGAAGGCACGGTCAGACGAGGCAAGGCTAAGGCACGACAACGCAAGGCTAGGCAATGCACGGAAGGCAAGCAAAGAGTAACGGAAGGCAAGGAAGGCAAGGGAAAGCAAGGCAAGGCTAGGGTAACAAAAGGCACGGCACGGCAAGGGGAACCAAGGCTAAGGCACGACAACGCAGGACTAGGCAATGCCCGTCAAGGCAAGGAAAGGGTAACGCATGGCAAGGCACGGTGAGGCAAGGCAAGGCTAATGCACGACAACGCACGGGTAGGCAATGCACGCCAAGGTAAGGAAATAGTAACGGAAGGCAAGGAAGGCAAGGCAAAGCATGGCAACGCAAGCAATGCTAAGGGAAGGTGAAACAAGGCTAAGGCACGAGAACGCACGGTTAGGCAATGCACGGCAAGGCAAGGAAGGGGTAACGCAAGGCAAGACACGGTCAGGCAAGGCAAGGCTAATGCACGACAACGCAAGGCTAGGGAGTGCACGGTAAGGCAAGGAAAGAGTAACGGAAGGAAAGGAAGGCAAGGCAAATCCAGGCAATGCAAGTGTAACAAAAGGCACGGCACAGCAAGGGGAAACAAGGCTAAGGCACGACAACGCACGGCTAGGCAATGCACGGCAAGGCAAGGAAAGGGTAACGCAAGGCAAGGCACGGTGAGGCAAGGCAAGGCTAATTCACGACAACGCACGGCTAGGCAATGCACGGCAAGGCAAGGAAAGGCTAACGCAAGGCGAGGCACAGTCAGGCGAGGCAAGGCTAAGGCACGACAACGCAAGGCTTGGCAATGCACGGAAGCCAAGCAAAGAGTAACGGAAAGCAAGGAAGGCAAGGGAAAGCAAGGCAAGGCAAGGGTAACGGAAGGAACGGCACGGCAAAGGGAAACAAGGCTAAGGCTCGACAACGCAGGACTAGGCAATGCACGGCAAGGCAAGGAAAGGGTAACACAAGGCAAGGCACTGTCAGGCGAGGGAAGGCTAATGCACGACAATACAAGGCTAGGCAATGCACGGAAGGCAAGCAAAGAGTAACGGAAGGCAAGGAAGGCAAGGGAAAGCAAGGGAAGTCAAGGGTAACAGAAGGAACGGCTCGGCAATGGGAAAAAAGGCTAAGGCACGGCAACGCACGGCTAGGCAATGCACGGCCAGCCAAGGAAAGGGTAACGCAAGGCAAGGCACGGTCAGGCAAGGCAAGGCTAATGCACGACAATACAAGGCTAGGCAATGCACGGAAGGCAAGCAAAGAGTAACGGAAGGCAAGGAATGCAAGGCAAAGCAAGGCAACGCAAGCAAGGCTATGGCAAGGTGAAAAAAGGCGAAGGCAGGGCAACGCAAGGCTAGGCAATGCACGGAAGGCAAGCAAAGAGTAACGGAAGGCAAGGAAGGCAAGGCAAAGAAAGGCAACGCAAGCAAGGCTATAGCAAGGTGAAACAAAGCTAAGGCACGACAACGCACGGCTAGGCAATGCACGAAAGGCAAGCAAAGGGTAACGGAAGGCAAGGAAGGCAAGGGAAAGCAAGGCAAGGCAAGGGTAACAGAAGGAACGGCTCGGCAAGGGGAAACAAGGCTAAGGCACGACAACGCAGGGCTAGGCAATGCACGGCAAGGCAAGGAAAGGGTAACTCAAGGCAAGGCACGGTGAGGCAAGGCAAGGCTAATGCACGACAGCGCAAGGCTAGGCAATGCACGGAAGGCAAGCAAAGAGTAACGGAAGGCAAGGAATTAAAGGCAAAGCAAGGCAACGCTAGCAAGGCTATGGCAAGGTGAAAAAAAGGCTAAGGCACGACAACGCAAGGCTAGGCAATGCACGAAAGGCAAGCAAAGGGTAACGGAAGGCAAGGAAGGCAAGGGAAAGCAAGGCAAGGCAAGGGTAACAGAAGGAACGGCTCGGCAAGGGGAAACAAGGCTAAGGCACGGCAACGCACGGCTAGGCAATGCACGGACAGCCAAGGAAAGGGTAACGCAAGGCAAGGCACGGTCAGGCGAGGCAAGGCTAATGCACGACAACGCAAGGCTAGGCAGTGCACCGCTAGGCAGGGAAAGAGTAACGGAAGGAAAGGAACGCAAGGCAAAGCAATGCAAGGCAAGTGTAACAAAAGTCCCGGCACGGCAAAGGGAAACAAGGCGAAGGGACGGCAACGCACGGCTAGGCAATGCACTGCCACGCAAGGAAAGGGTAACGCAAGGCAAGGAACTGTCAGGCGAGGCAAGGCTAAGGCACGACAACGCAAGGCTAGGCAATGCACGGAAGGCAAGCAAAGAGTAACGGAAGGCAAGGAAGGCAAGGGAAAGCAAGGCAAGGCAAGGGTAACGGAAGGAAACGCACGGCAACGGGAAACAAGGCTAAGGCACGACAACGCACGGCTAGGCAATGCATGGCAAGGCAAGGAAAGGGTAACGCAAGGCAAGGCACATTTAGGCGAGGCAAGGCTAAGGCACGACAACGCAAGGCTAGGCAATGCACGGAAGGCAAGCAAAGAGTAACGGAAGACAAGGAAGGCAAGGGAAAGCAAGGCAAGGCAAGGGTAACGGAAGGAATGGCACGGCAAGGGGAAACAAGCCTAAGGCACGACAACGCACGGCTAGGCAATGCACGGCAAGGCAAGGAAAGGGTAACGCAAGGCAAGGCACTGTCAGGAGAGGGAAGGCTAATGCACGACAACGCAAGGCTAGGCAGTGCACGGCTAGGCAGGGAAAGAGTAACGGAAGGAAAGGAAGTCAAGGCAAAGCAAGGCAAGGCAAGTGTAACAAAAGGCACGGCACGGCAAGGGGAAACAAGGCGAAGGGACGGCAACGCACGGCTAGGCAATGCACGGGCAGGCAAGGAAAGGGTAACGAAAGGCAAGGCACGATGAGGCAAGGCAAGGCTAATGCACGACAATACAAGGATAGGCAGTGCACGGTAAGGCAAGGATAGAGTAACGGAAGGAATGGAAGGCAAGGCAAATCCACGCAAGGGAAGTGTAACAAAACGCAAGGCACGGCAAGGGGAAACAAGGCTAAGGCACGACAACGCACGGCTAGTCAATGCACGGCAAGGCAAGGAAAGGGTAACGCAAGGCAAGGCACGTTGAGGCAAGGCAAGGCTAATTCACGACAACGCACGGCTAGGCAATGCACGGCAAGGCAAGGAAAGGGTAACGCAAGGCAAGGCACGGTCAGGCGTGGCAAGGCTAAGGAACGACAACGCAAGGCTAGGCAATGCACGGAAGCCAAGCAAAGAGTAACGGAAGGCAAGGAAGGCAAGGCAAAGAAAGGCAACGCAAGCAAGGCTATAGCAAGGTGAAACAAAGCTAAGGCACGACAACGCATGGCTAGGCAATGCACGGCAAGGCAAGGAAAGGGTAACGCAAGGCAAGGCACGGTGAGGCAAGGCAAGGCTAATGCACGACAACGCACGGCTAGGCAATGCACGGCCAGGCAAGGAAAGGGTAACGCAAGGCAAGGCACGGTCAGGCGAGACAAGGCTAAGGAACGACAATGCAAGGCTAGACATTGCACGGAAGGCAAGCAAAGAGTAACGGAAGGCAAGGAATGCAAGGCAAAGCAAGGCAACGCAAGCAAGGCTATGGCAAGGTGAAAAAAGGCTAAAGCACGACAACGCAAGGCTACGCAATGCACGGAACGCAAGCAAAGAGTAACGGAAGGCAAGGAAGGCAAGGGAAAGCAAGGCAAGGCAAGGGTAACGGAAGGAAAGTCACGGCAAGGGGAAACAAGGCTAAGGCACGACAACGCTCGGCTAGGCAACGAACGGCAAGGCAAGGAAAGGGCAACGCAAGGCAAGGCACGGTGAGGCAAGGCAAGGCTAATGCACGACAACGCAGGGCTAGTCAATGCACGGCAAGGCAAGGAAAGGGTAACGGAAGGGAAGGCATGGTCAGACGAGGCAAGGCTAAGGCACGACAACGCAATGCTAGGCAATGCACGGAAGGCAAACAAAGAGGAACGGAAGGCAAGGAAGGCAAGGGAAAGCAAGGCAAGGCAAGGGTAACGGAAGGAAACGCACGGCAAGGGGAAACAAGGCTAAGGCACGGCAACGCACGGCTAGGCAATGCACGGCAAGGCAAGGAAAGGGTAACGCAAGGCAAGGCATGGTCAGGCATGGCAAGGCTAAGGCACGGCAACGCACGGCCAAGCAATGCACGGAAGGCAAGGAAAGGGTAACGCAAGGCAAGGCACGGTGAGGCAAGGCAAGGCTAATGCACGACAACGCACAGCTAGGCAATGCACGGCAAGGCAAGGAATGGGTAACGCAAGGGAAGGCACGGTCAGACGAGGCAAGTCTAAGGCACGACAACGCAAGGCTAGGCAATGCACGGAAGGCAAGCAAAGAGTAACGGAAGGCAAGGAAGGCAAGGGAAAGCAAGGCAAGGCTAGGGTAACAAAAGGCACGGAACGGCAAGGGGAACCAAGGCTAAGGCACGACAACGCAGGACTAGGCAATGCACGGCAAGGCAAGGAAAGGGTAACGCATGGCAAGGCACGGTGAGGCAAGGCAAGGCTAATGCACGACAGCGCAAGGCTAGGCAATGCACGGAAGGCAAGCAAAGAGTAATGGAAGGCAAGGAATGAAAGGCAAAGCAAGGCAACGCTAGCAAGGCTATGGCAAGGTGAAAAAAAGGCTAAGGCACGACAACGCAAGGCTAGGCAATGCACGAAAGGCAAGCAAAGGGTAACGGAAGGCAAGGAAGGCAAGGGAAAGCAAGGCAAGGCAAGGGTAACAGAAGGAACGGCTCGGCAAGGGGAAACAAGGCTAAGGCACGGCAACGCACGGCTAGGCAATGCACGGACAGCCAAGGAAAGGGTAACGCAAGGCAAGGCACGGTCAGGCGAGGCAAGGCTAATGCACGACAACGCAAGGCTAGGCAGTGCACCGCTAGGCAGGGAAAGAGTAACGGAAGGAAAGGAACGCAAGGCAAAGCAATGCAAGGCAAGTGTAACAAAAGTCCCGGCACGGCAAAGGGAAACAAGGCGAAGGGACGGCAACGCACGGCTAGGCAATGCACTGCCACGCAAGGAAAGGGTAACGCAAGGCAAGGAACTGTCAGGCGAGGCAAGGCTAAGGCACGACAACGCAAGGCTAGGCAATGCACGGAAGGCAAGCAAAGAGTAACGGAAGGCAAGGAAGGCAAGGGAAAGCAAGGCAAGGCAAGGGTAACGGAAGGAAACGCACGGCAACGGGAAACAAGGCTAAGGCACGACAACGCACGGCTAGGCAATGCATGGCAAGGCAAGGAAAGGGTAACGCAAGGCAAGGCACATTTAGGCGAGGCAAGGCTAAGGCACGACAACGCAAGGCTAGGCAATGCACGGAAGGCAAGCAAAGAGTAACGGAAGACAAGGAAGGCAAGGGAAAGCAAGGCAAGGCAAGGGTAACGGAAGGAATGGCACGGCAAGGGGAAACAAGCCTAAGGCACGACAACGCACGGCTAGGCAATGCACGGCAAGGCAAGGAAAGGGTAACGCAAGGCAAGGCACTGTCAGGAGAGGGAAGGCTAATGCACGACAACGCAAGGCTAGGCAGTGCACGGCTAGGCAGGGAAAGAGTAACGGAAGGAAAGGAAGTCAAGGCAAAGCAAGGCAAGGCAAGTGTAACAAAAGGCACGGCACGGCAAGGGGAAACAAGGCGAAGGGACGGCAACGCACGGCTAGGCAATGCACGGGCAGGCAAGGAAAGGGTAACGAAAGGCAAGGCACGATGAGGCAAGGCAAGGCTAATGCACGACAATACAAGGATAGGCAGTGCACGGTAAGGCAAGGATAGAGTAACGGAAGGAATGGAAGGCAAGGCAAATCCACGCAAGGGAAGTGTAACAAAACGCAAGGCACGGCAAGGGGAAACAAGGCTAAGGCACGACAACGCACGGCTAGTCAATGCACGGCAAGGCAAGGAAAGGGTAACGCAAGGCAAGGCACGTTGAGGCAAGGCAAGGCTAATTCACGACAACGCACGGCTAGGCAATGCACGGCAAGGCAAGGAAAGGGTAACGCAAGGCAAGGCACGGTCAGGCGTGGCAAGGCTAAGGAACGACAACGCAAGGCTAGGCAATGCACGGAAGCCAAGCAAAGAGTAACGGAAGGCAAGGAAGGCAAGGCAAAGAAGGCAACGCAAGCAAGGCTATAGCAAGGTGAAACAAAGCTAAGGCACGACAACGCATGGCTAGGCAATGCACGGCAAGGCAAGGAAAGGGTAACGCAAGGCAAGGCACGGTGAGGCAAGGCAAGGCTAATGCACGACAACGCACGGCTAGGCAATGCACGGCCAGGCAAGGAAAGGGTAACGCAAGGCAAGGCACGGTCAGGCGAGACAAGGCTAAGGAACGACAATGCAAGGCTAGACATTGCACGGAAGGCAAGCGAAGAGTAACGGAAGGCAAGGAATGCAAGGCAAAGCAAGGCAACGCAAGCAAGGCTATGGCAAGGTGAAAAAAGGCTAAAGCACGACAACGCAAGGCTACGCAATGCACGGAACGCAAGCAAAGAGTAACGGAAGGCAAGGAAGGCAAGGGAAAGCAAGGCAAGGCAAGGGTAACGGAAGGAAAGTCACGGCAAGGGGAAACAAGGCTAAGGCACGACAACGCTCGGCTAGGCAACGAACGGCAAGGCAAGGAAAGGGCAACGCAAGGCAAGGCACGGTGAGGCAAGGCAAGGCTAATGCACGACAACGCAGGGCTAGTCAATGCACGGCAAGGCAAGGAAAGGGTAACGGAAGGGAAGGCATGGTCAGACGAGGCAAGGCTAAGGCACGACAACGCAATGCTAGGCAATGCACGGAAGGCAAACAAAGAGGAACGGAAGGCAAGGAAGGCAAGGGAAAGCAAGGCAAGGCAAGGGTAACGGAAGGAAACGCACGGCAAGGGGAAACAAGGCTAAGGCACGGCAACGCACGGCTAGGCAATGCACGGCAAGGCAAGGAAAGGGTAACGCAAGGCAAGGCACGGTCAGGCATGGCAAGGCTAAGGCACGGCAACGCACGGCCAAGCAATGCACGGAAGGCAAGGAAAGGGTAACGCAAGGCAAGGCACGGTGAGGCAAGGCAAGGCTAATGCACGACAACGCACAGCTAGGCAATGCACGGCAAGGCAAGGAATGGGTAACGCAAGGGAAGGCACGGTCAGACGAGGCAAGGCTAAGGCACGACAACGCAAGGCTAGGCAATGCACGGAAGGCAAGCAAAGAGTAACGGAAGGCAAGGAAGGCAAGGGAAAGCAAGGCAAGGCTAGGGTAACAAAAGGCACGGAACGGCAAGGGGAACCAAGGCTAAGGCACGACAACGCAGGACTAGGCAATGCACGGCAAGGCAAGGAAAGGGTAACGCATGGCAAGGCACGGTGAGGCAAGGCAAGGCTAATGCACGACAACGCACGGGTAGGCAATGCACGCCAAGGTAAGGAAATAGTAACGGAAGGCAAGGAAGGCAAGGCAAAGCATGGCAACGCAAGCAATGCTAAGGGAAGGTGAAACAAGGCTAAGGCACGAGAACGCACGGTTAGGCAATGCACGGCAAGGCAAGGAAGGGGTAACGCAAGGCAAGACACGGTCAGGCAAGGCAAGGCTAATGCACGACAACGCAAGGCTAGGCAGTGCACGGTAAGGCAAGGAAAGAGTAACGGAAGGAAAGGAAGGCGAGGCAAATCCAGGCAATGCAAGTGTAACAAAAGGCACGGCACAGCAAGGGGAAACAAGGCTAAGGCACGACAACGCACGGCTAGGCAATGCACGGCAAGGCAAGGAAAGGGTAACGCAAGGCAAGGCACCGTGAGGCAAGGCAAGGCTAATTCACGACAACGCACGGCTAGGCAATGCACGGCAAGGCAAGGAAAGGCTAACGCAAGGCCAGGCACGGGGAGGCAAGGCAAGGCTAATGCACGACAACGCCAGGCTAGGTAATGCACGGAAGGCAAGCAAAGAGTAACGGAAGGCAAGGAATGCAAGGCAAAGCAAGGCAACGCAAGCAAGGCTATGGCAAGGTGAAAAAAGGCTAAGGCACGACAACGCAAGGCTAGGCAATGCACGGAAGGCAAGCAAAGAGTAACGGAAGGCAAGGAAGGCAAGGGAAAGCAAGGCAAGGCAAGGGTAACGCAAGGCAAGGCACGGTCAGGCGAGGCAAGGCTAAGGCACGACAACGCAAGGCTAGGCAATGCACGGAAGGCAAGCAAAGAGTAACGGAAGGAAAGGAATTCAAGGCAAAGCAAGGCAACGCAAGCAAGTCTATGGCAAGGTAAAAAAAGGCTAAAGCACGACAACGGAAGACTACGCAATGCACGGAAGGCAAGCAAAGAGTAACGGAAGGCAAGCAAGGCAAGGGAAAGCAAGGCAAGGCAAGGGTAAAAGAAGGAACGGCTCGGCAAGGGGAAACAAGGCTAAGGGACGGCAACGCACGGCTAGGCAATGCACGGCCAGCCAAGGAAAGGGTAACGCAAGGCAAGGCACGGTCAGGCAAGGCAAGGCTAATGCACGACAATACAAGGCTAGGCAATGCACGGAAGGCAAGCAAAGAGTAACGGAAGGCAAGGAATGCAAGGCAAAGCAAGGCAACGCAAGCAAGGCTATGGCAAGGTGAAAAAAGGCGAAGGCATGGCAACGCAAGGCTAGGCAATGCACGGAAGGCAAGCAAAGAGTAACGGAAGGCAAGGAAGGCAAGGCAAAGAAAGGCAACGCAAGCAAGGCTATAGCAAGGTGAAACAAAGCTAAGGCACGACAACGCACGGCTAGGCAATGCACGGCAAGGCAAGGAATGGGTAACGCAAGTCAAGGCACGGAAAGGCAAGGCAAGGCTAATGCACGACAACGCACGGCTAGACAATGCACGGCAAGGCAAGGAAAGGGTAACGCACGGCAAGGCACGGTTAGTCGAGGCAAGGCTAAGGCACGACAACGCAAGGCTAGGGAATGCACGGAAGGCAAGCAAAGAGTAACGGAAGGCAAGGAAGGCAAGGGAAAGCAAGGCAAGGCAAGGGTAACGGAAGGAACGGCACGGCAAGGGGAAACAAGGCTATGGCACGACAACGCACGGCTAGGCAATGCATGGCAAGGCAAGGAAAGGGTAACGCAAGGCAAGGCACATTTAGGCGAGGCAAGGCTAAGGCACGACAACGCAAGGCTAGGCAATGCACGGAAGGCAAGCAAAGAGTAACGGAAGACAAGGAAGGCAAGGGAAAGCAAGACAAGGCAAGGGTAACGGAAGGAATGGCACGGCAAGGGGAAACAAGGCTAAGGCACGACAACGCACGGCTAGGCAATGCACGGCAAGGCAAGGAAAGGGTAACGCAAGGCAAGGCACTGTCAGGCGAGGGAAGGCTAATGCACGACAACGCAAGCAAGTCTATGGCAAGGTGAAAAAAGGCTAAAGCACGACAACGCAAGGCTACGCAATGCACGGAAGGCAAGCAAAGAGTAACGGAAGGCAAGGAAGGCAAGGGAAAGCAAGGCAAGCCAAGGGTAACAGAAGGAACGGCTCGGCAAGGGGAAACAAGGCTAAGGGACGGCAACGTACGGCTAGGCAATGCACGGCCAGCCAAGGAAAGGGTAACGCAAGGAAAGGCACGGTCAGGCAAGGCAAGGCTAATGCACGACAACGCACGGCTAGGCAATGCACGGCAAGGCAAGGAAAGGCTAACGCAAGGCAAGGCAAGGTCAGGCGAGGCAAGCCTAAGGCACGACAACGCAAGGCTAGGCAGTGCACGGCTAGGCAGGGAAAGAGTAACGGAAGGAAAGGAAGGTAAGGCAAAGCAAGGCAAGGCAAGTGTAACATAAGGCACGGCACGGCAAGGGGAAACAAGGTGAAGGGACGGTAACGCACGGCTAGGCAATGCACGGCCAGGCAAGGAAAGGGTAACGCAAGGCAAGGCACGGTGAGGCAAGGCAAGGCTAATGCACGACAATACAAGGCTAGGCAATGCACGGAAGGCAAGCAAAGAGTAACGGAAGGCAAGGAATGCAAGGCAAAGCAAGGCAACGCAAGCAAGGCTATGGCAAGGTGAAAAAAGGCGAAGGCACGGCAACGCAAGGCTAGGCAATGCACGGAAGGCAAACAAAGAGGAACGGAAGGCAAGGAAGGCAAGGGAAAGCAAGGCAAGGCAAGGGTAACGGAAGGAAACGCACGGCAAGGGGAAACAAGGCTAAGGCACGGCAACGCACGGCTAGGCAATGAACGGCAAGGCAAGGAAAGGGTATCGCAAGGCAAGGCACGGTGAGCAAGGCAAGGCTAATGCACGACAACGCAGGGCTAGGCAATGCACGGCAAGGCAAGGAAAGGGTCAGGCAAGGGAAGGCACGGTCAGACGAGGCAAGGCTAAGGCACGACAACGCAAGGCTAGGCAATGCACGGAAGGCAAGCAAAGAGGAACGGAAGGCAAGGAAGGCAAGGGAAAGCAAGGCAAGGCAAGGGTAACGGAAGGAAACGCACGGCAAGGGGAAAGAAGGCTAATGCACGACAACGCACGGCTAGGCAATGCACGGCAAGGCAAGGAAAGGGTAACGCAAGGGAAGGCACGGTCAGATGAGGCAAGGCTAAGGCACGACAACGCAAGGCTAGGCAATGCACGGAAGGCAAGCAAAGAGTAACGGAAGGCAAGGAAGGCAAGGGAAAGCAAGGCAAGGCAAGGGTAACAGAAGGAACGGCTCGGCAAGGAGAAACAAGGCTAAGGGACGGCAACGCACGGCTAGGCAATGCACGGCAAGGCAAGGAAAGGGTAACGCAAGGCAAGGCACTGTCAGGCGAGGCAAGGCTAATGCACGACAATACAAGGATAGGCAGTGCACGGTAAGGCAAGGAAAGGGTAACGGAAGGAAAGGAAGGCAAGGCAAATCCACGCAAGACAAGTGTAACAAAAGGCAAGGCACGGCAAGGGGAAACAAGGCTAAGGCACGACAACGCACGGCTAGGCAATGCACGGAAGGCAAGCAAAGAGTAACGGAAGGCAAGGAATGCAAGGCAAAGCAAGGCAACGCAAGCAAGGCTATGGCAAGGTGAAAAAAGGCTAAGGCACGACAACGCAAGGCTAGGCAATGCACGGAAGGCAAGGAAAGAGTAACGGAAGGCAAGGAAGGCAAGGCAAAGCAAGGCAACGCAAGCAAGGCTATAGCAAGGTGAAACAAAGCTAATGCACGACAACGCACGGCTAGGCAATGCACGGCAAGGCAAGGAAAGGGTAAAGGAAGGCAAGGCACGGTCAGGCGAGGCAAGGCTAAGGAACGACAACGCAAGGCTAGACAATGCACGGAAGGCAAGCAAAGAGTAACGGAAGGCAAGGAATGCAAGGCAAAGCAAGGTAAGGCAAGTGTAACAAAAGGCACGGCACGGCAAGGGGAACCAAGGCTGAGGCACGACAACGCAGGACTAGGCACTGCACGGGAAGGCAAGGAAAGGGTAACGCAAGGCAAGGCACGGTGAGGCAAGGCAAGGCTAATTCACGACAACGCACGGCTAGGCAATGCACGGCAAGGTAAGGAAAGAGTAACGGAAGGCAAGGAAGGCAAGGCAAAGCATGGCAACGCAAGCAATGCTAAGGCAAGGTGGAACAAGGCTAAGGCACGAGAACGCACGGTTAGGCAATGCATGGCAAGGCAAGGAAGGGGTAACGCAAGGCAAGGCACTGACAGTCGAGGCAAGGCTAAGGCACGACAACGCACGGCTAGGCAATGCACGGCAAGGCAAGGAAAGGGTAACGCAAGGCAAGGCACGGTCAGGCGAGGCAAGGCTAAGGAATGACAACGCAAGGCTAGGCAATGCACGGAAGGCAAGCAAAGAGTAACGGAAGGCAAGGAATGCAAGGCAAAGCAAGGCAACGCAAGCAAGGCTATGGCAAGGTGAAAAAAGGCTAAGGCACGACAACGCAAGGCTAGGCAATCCACGGAAGGCAAGCAAAGAGTAACGGAAGGCAAGGAAGGCAAGGGAAAGCAAGGCAAGGCAAGGGTAACGGAAGGAAACGCACGGCAAGGGGAAACAAGGCTAAGGCACGACAACGCACGGCTAGGCAATGCACGGCAAGGCAAGGAAAGGGTAACGCAAGGCAAGGCACGGTGAGGCAAGGCAAGGCTAATGCACGACAACGCACGGCTAGGCAATGCACGGCAAGGTAAGGAAAGGGTAACGCAAGGGAAGGCACGGTCAGACGAGGCAAGGCTAAGGCACGACAACGCAATGCTAGGCAATGCACGGAAGGCAAACAAAGAGGAACGGAAGGCAAGGAAGGCAAGGGAAAGCAAGGCAAGGCAAGGGTAACGGAAGGAAACGCACGGCAAGGGGAAACAAGGCTAAGGCACGGCAACGCACGGCTAGGCAATGCACGGCAAGGCAAGGAAAGGGTAACGCAAGGCAAGGCACGGTCAGGCATGGCAAGGCTAAGGCACGGCAACGCACGGCCAAGCAATGCACGGAAGGCAAGGAAAGGGTAACGCAAGGCAAGGCACGGTGAGGCAAGGCAAGGCTAATGCACGACAACGCACAGCTAGGCAATGCACGGCAAGGCAAGGAATGGGTAACGCAAGGGAAGGCACGGTCAGACGAGGCAAGGCTAAGGCACGACAACGCAAGGCTAGGCAATGCACGGAAGGCAAGCAAAGAGTAACGGAAGGCAAGGAAGGCAAGGGAAAGCAAGGCAAGGCTAGGGTAACAAAAGGCACGGAACGGCAAGGGGAACCAAGGCTAAGGCACGACAACGCAGGACTAGGCAATGCACGGCAAGGCAAGGAAAGGGTAACGCATGGCAAGGCACGGTGAGGCAAGGCAAGGCTAATGCACGACAACGCACGGGTAGGCAATGCACGCCAAGGTAAGGAAATAGTAACGGAAGGCAAGGAAGGCAAGGCAAAGCATGGCAACGCAAGCAATGCTAAGGGAAGGTGAAACAAGGCTAAGGCACGAGAACGCACGGTTAGGCAATGCACGGCAAGGCAAGGAAGGGGTAACGCAAGGCAAGACACGGTCAGGCAAGGCAAGGCTAATGCACGACAACGCAAGGCTAGGCAGTGCACGGTAAGGCAAGGAAAGAGTAACGGAAGGAAAGGAAGGCGAGGCAAATCCAGGCAATGCAAGTGTAACAAAAGGCACGGCACAGCAAGGGGAAACAAGGCTAAGGCACGACAACGCACGGCTAGGCAATGCACGGCAAGGCAAGGAAAGGGTAACGCAAGGCAAGGCACCGTGAGGCAAGGCAAGGCTAATTCACGACAACGCACGGCTAGGCAATGCACGGCAAGGCAAGGAAAGGGTAACGCAAGGCCAGGCACGGGGAGGCAAGGCAAGGCTAATGCACGACAACGCCAGGCTAGGTAATGCACGGAAGGCAAGCAAAGAGTAACGGAAGGCAAGGAATGCAAGGCAAAGCAAGGCAACGCAAGCAAGGCTATGGCAAGGTGAAAAAAGGCTAAGGCACGACAACGCAAGGCTAGGCAATGCACGGAAGGCAAGCAAAGAGTAACGGAAGGCAAGGAAGGCAAGGGAAAGCAAGGCAAGGCAAGGGTAACGCAAGGCAAGGCACGGTCAGGCGAGGCAAGGCTAAGGCACGACAACGCAAGGCTAGGCAATGCACGGAAGGCAAGCAAAGAGTAACGGAAGGAAAGGAATTCAAGGCAAAGCAAGGCAACGCAAGCAAGTCTATGGCAAGGTAAAAAAAGGCTAAAGCACGACAACGGAAGACTACGCAATGCACGGAAGGCAAGCAAAGAGTAACGGAAGGCAAGCAAGGCAAGGGAAAGCAAGGCAAGGCAAGGGTAAAAGAAGGAACGGCTCGGCAAGGGGAAACAAGGCTAAGGGACGGCAACGCACGGCTAGGCAATGCACGGCCAGCCAAGGAAAGGGTAACGCAAGGCAAGGCACGGTCAGGCAAGGCAAGGCTAATGCACGACAATACAAGGCTAGGCAATGCACGGAAGGCAAGCAAAGAGTAACGGAAGGCAAGGAATGCAAGGCAAAGCAAGGCAACGCAAGCAAGGCTATGGCAAGGTGAAAAAAGGCGAAGGCATGGCAACGCAAGGCTAGGCAATGCACGGAAGGCAAGCAAAGAGTAACGGAAGGCAAGGAAGGCAAGGCAAAGAAAGGCAACGCAAGCAAGGCTATAGCAAGGTGAAACAACGCTAAGGCACGACAACGCACGGCTAGGCAATGCACGGCAAGGCAAGGAATGGGTAACGCAAGTCAAGGCACGGAAAGGCAAGGCAAGGCTAATGCACGACAACGCACGGCTAGACAATGCACGGCAAGGCAAGGAAAGGGTAACGCACGGCAAGGCACGGTTAGTCGAGGCAAGGCTAAGGCACGACAACGCAAGGCTAGGGAATGCACGGAAGGCAAGCAAAGAGTAACGGAAGGCAAGGAAGGCAAGGGAAAGCAAGGCAAGGCAAGGGTAACGGAAGGAACGGCACGGCAAGGGGAAACAAGGCTATGGCACGACAACGCACGGCTAGGCAATGCATGGCAAGGCAAGGAAAGGGTAACGCAAGGCAAGGCACATTTAGGCGAGGCAAGGCTAAGGCACGACAACGCAAGGCTAGGCAATGCACGGAAGGCAAGCAAAGAGTAACGGAAGACAAGGAAGGCAAGGGAAAGCAAGACAAGGCAAGGGTAACGGAAGGAATGGCACGGCAAGGGGAAACAAGGCTAAGGCACGACAACGCACGGCTAGGCAATGCACGGCAAGGCAAGGAAAGGGTAACGCAAGGCAAGGCACTGTCAGGCGAGGGAAGGCTAATGCACGACAACGCAAGCAAGTCTATGGCAAGGTGAAAAAAGGCTAAAGCACGACAACGCAAGGCTACGCAATGCACGGAAGGCAAGCAAAGAGTAACGGAAGGCAAGGAAGGCAAGGGAAAGCAAGGCAAGCCAAGGGTAACAGAAGGAACGGCTCGGCAAGGGGAAACAAGGCTAAGGGACGGCAACGTACGGCTAGGCAATGCACGGCCAGCCAAGGAAAGGGTAACGCAAGGAAAGGCACGGTCAGGCAAGGCAAGGCTAATGCACGACAACGCACGGCTAGGCAATGCACGGCAAGGCAAGGAAAGGCTAACGCAAGGCAAGGCAAGGTCAGGCGAGGCAAGCCTAAGGCACGACAACGCAAGGCTAGGCAGTGCACGGCTAGGCAGGGAAAGAGTAACGGAAAGAAAGGAAGGTAAGGCAAAGCAAGGCAAGGCAAGTGTAACATAAGGCACGGCACGGCAAGGGGAAACAAGGTGAAGGGACGGTAACGCACGGCTAGGCAATGCACGGCCAGGCAAGGAAAGGGTAACGCAAGGCAAGGCACGGTGAGGCAAGGCAAGGCTAATGCACGACAATACAAGGCTAGGCAATGCACGGAAGGCAAGCAAAGAGTAACGGAAGGCAAGGAATGCAAGGCAAAGCAAGGCAACGCAAGCAAGGCTATGGCAAGGTGAAAAAAGGCGAAGGCACGGCAACGCAAGGCTAGGCAATGCACGGAAGGCAAACAAAGAGGAACGGAAGGCAAGGAAGGCAAGGGAAAGCAAGGCAAGGCAAGGGTAACGGAAGGAAACGCACGGCAAGGGGAAACAAGGCTAAGGCACGGCAACGCACGGCTAGGCAATGAACGGCAAGGCAAGGAAAGGGTATCGCAAGGCAAGGCACGGTGAGCAAGGCAAGGCTAATGCACGACAACGCAGGGCTAGGCAATGCACGGCAAGGCAAGGAAAGGGTCAGGCAAGGGAAGGCACGGTCAGACGAGGCAAGGCTAAGGCACGACAACGCAAGGCTAGGCAATGCACGGAAGGCAAGCAAAGAGGAACGGAAGGCAAGGAAGGCAAGGGAAAGCAAGGCAAGGCAAGGGTAAAGGAAGGAAACGCACGGCAAGGGGAAACAAGGCTAATGCACGACAACGCACGGCTAGGCAATGCACGGCAAGGCAAGGAAAGGGTAACGCAAGGGAAGGCACGGTCAGATGAGGCAAGGCTAAGGCACGACAACGCAAGGCTAGGCAATGCACGGAAGGCAAGCAAAGAGTAACGGAAGGCAAGGAAGGCAAGGGAAAGCAAGGCAAGGCAAGGGTAACAGAAGGAACGGCTCGGCAAGGAGAAACAAGGCTAAGGGACGGCAACGCACGGCTAGGCAATGCACGGCAAGGCAAGGAAAGGGTAACGCAAGGCAAGGCACTGTCAGGCGAGGCAAGGCTAATGCACGACAATACAAGGATAGGCAGTGCACGGTAAGGCAAGGAAAGGGTAACGGAAGGAAAGGAAGGCAAGGCAAATCCACGCAAGACAAGTGTAACAAAAGGCAAGGCACGGCAAGGGGAAACAAGGCTAAGGCACGACAACGCACGGCTATGCAATGCACGGAAGGCAAGCAAAGAGTAACGGAAGGCAAGGAATGCAAGGCAAAGCAAGGCAACGCAAGCAAGGCTATGGCAAGGTGAAAAAAGGCTAAGGCACGACAACGCAAGGCTAGGCAATGCACGGAAGGCAAGGAAAGAGTAACGGAAGGCAAGGAAGGCAAGGCAAAGCAAGGCAACGCAAGCAAGGCTATAGCAAGGTGAAACAAAGCTAATGCACGACAACGCACGGCTAGGCAATGCACGGCAAGGCAAGGAAAGGGTAAAGGAAGGCAAGGCACGGTCAGGCGAGGCAAGGCTAAGGAACGACAACGCAAGGCTAGACAATGCACGGAAGGCAAGCAAAGAGTAACGGAAGGCAAGGAATGCAAGGCAAAGCAAGGTAAGGCAAGTGTAACAAAAGGCACGGCACGGCAAGGGGAACCAAGGCTGAGGCACGACAACGCAGGACTAGGCACTGCACGGGAAGGCAAGGAAAGGGTAACGCAAGGCAAGGCACGGTGAGGCAAGGCAAGGCTAATTCACGACAACGCACGGCTAGGCAATGCACGGCAAGGTAAGGAAAGAGTAACGGAAGGCAAGGAAGGCAAGGCAAAGCATGGCAACGCAAGCAATGCTAAGGCAAGGTGGAACAAGGCTAAGGCACGAGAACGCACGGTTAGGCAATGCATGGCAAGGCAAGGAAGGGGTAACGCAAGGCAAGGCACTGACAGTCGAGGCAAGGCTAAGGCACGACAACGCACGGCTAGGCAATGCACGGCAAGGCAAGGAAAGGGTAACGCAAGGCAAGGCACGGTCAGGCGAGGCAAGGCTAAGGAATGACAACGCAAGGCTAGGCAATGCACGGAAGGCAAGCAAAGAGTAACGGAAGGCAAGGAATGCAAGGCAAAGCAAGGCAACGCAAGCAAGGCTATGGCAAGGTGAAAAAAGGCTAAGGCACGACAACGCAAGGCTAGGCAATCCACGGAAGGCAAGCAAAGAGTAACGGAAGGCAAGGAAGGCAAGGGAAAGCAAGGCAAGGCAAGGGTAACGGAAGGAAACGCACGGCAAGGGGAAACAAGGCTAAGGCACGACAACGCACGGCTAGGCAATGCACGGCAAGGCAAGGAAAGGGTAACGCAAAGCAAGGCACGGTGAGGCAAGGCAAGGCTAATGCACGACAACGCACGGCTAGGCAATGCACGGCAAGGTAAGGAAAGGGTAACGCAAGGGAAGGCACGGTCAGACGAGGCAAGTCTAAGGCACGACAACGCAAGGCTAGGCAATGCACGGAAGGCAAGCAAAGAGTAACGGAAGGCAAGGAAGGCAAGGGAAAGCAAGGGAAGTCAAGGGTAACAGAAGGAACGGCTCGGCAATGGGAAAAAAGGCTAAGGCACGGCAACGCACGGCTAGGCAATGCACGGCCAGCCAAGGAAAGATTAACGCAAGGCAAGGCACTGTCAGGCGAGGGAAGGCTAATGCACGACAACGCAAGGCTAGGCAGTGCACGGCTAGGCAGGGAAAGAGAAAAGGAAGGAAAGGAAGTCAAGGCAAACCAAGGCAAGGCAAGTGTAACAAAAGGCACGGCACGGCAAGGGGAAACAAGGCGAAGGGACGGAAACGCAGGACTAGGCAATGCACGGCAAGGCAAGGAAAGGTTAACGCAAGGCAAGGCACTGTCAGGCGAGGGAAGGCTAATGCACGACAACACAAGGCTAGGCAGTGCACGGCTAGGCAGGGAAAGAGTAACGGAAGGAAAGGAAAGCAAGGCAAACCAAGGCAAGGCAAGTGTAACAAAAGGCACGGCACGGCAAGGGGAAACAAGGCGAAGGGACGGCAACGCACGGCTAGGCAATGCACGGCCAGCCAAGGAAAGGGTAACGCAAGGCAAGGCACGGTCAGGCGTGGCAAGGCTAAGGAACGACAACGCAAGACTAGACAATGCACATAAGGCAAGCAAAGAGTAACGGAAGGCAAGGAATGCAAGGCAAAGCAAGGCAACGCAAGCAAGTCTATGGCAAGGTGAAAAAAGGCTAAAGCACGACAACGCAAGGCTACGCAATGCACGGAAGGCTAGCAAAGAGTAACGGAAGGCAAGGAAGGCAAGGGAAAGCAAGGCAAGCCAAGGGTAACAGAAGGAACGGCTCGGCAAGGGGAAACAAGGCTAAGGGACGGCAACGCACGGCTAGGCAATGCACGGCCAGCCAAGGAAAGGGTAACGCAAGGCAAGGCACGGTCAGGCAAGGCAAGGCTAATGCACGACAACGCACGGCTCGGCAATGCACGGCAAGGCAAGGAAAGGCTAACGCAAGGCAAGGCAAGGTCAGGCGAGGCAAGCCTAAGGCACGACAACGCAAGGCTAGGCAATGCACGGAAGGCAAGCAAAGAGTAACGGAAGGCAAGGAAGGCAAGGGAAAGCAAGGCAAGGCAAGGGTAACGGAAGGAACGGCACGGCAAGGGGAAACAAGGCTAAGGCACGCAACGCAGGACTAGGCAATGCACGGCAAGGCAAGGAAAGGGTAACGCAAGGCAAGGCACTGTCAGGCGAGGGAAGGCTAATGCACGACAACGCAAGGCTAGGCAGTGCACGGCTAGGCAGGGAAAGAGTAACGGAAGGAAAGGAAGGCAAGGCAAAGCAAGGCAAGGCAAGTGTAACAAAAGGCACGGCACGGCAAGGGAAAACAAGGCGAAGGGACGGTAACGCACGGCTAGGCAATGCACGGCCAGGCAAGGAAAGGGTAACGCAATGCAAGCCACGGTGAGGAAAGGCAAGGCTAATGCACGACAATACAAGGCTAGGCAATGCACGGAAGGCAAGCAAAGAGTAACGGAAGGCAAGGAATGCAAGGCAAAGCAAGGCAACGCAAGCAAGGCTATGGCAAGGTGAAAAAAGGCGAAGGCACGGCAACGCAAGGCTAGGCAATGCACGGAAGGCAAGCAAAGAGTAACGGAAGGCAAGGAAGGCAAGGCAAAGAAAGGCAACGCAAGCAAGGCTATAGCAAGGTGAAACAGAGCTAAGGCACGACAACGCATGGCTAGGCAATGCACGGCCAGCCAAGGAAACGGTAACGCAAGGCAAGGCACGGTCAGGCGTGGCAAGGCTAAGGAACGACAACGCAAGGCTAGGCAATGCACGGAAGACAAGCAAAGAGTAACGGAAGGCAAGGAAGGCAAGGCAAAGAAAGGCAACGGAAGCAAGGCTATAGCAAGGTGAAACAAAGCTAAGGCACGACAACGCATGGCTAGGCAATGCACGGCAAGGCAAGGAAAGGGTAACGCAAGGCAACGCACGGTGAGGCAAGGCAAGGCTAATGCACGACAACGCACGGCTAGGCAATGCACGGCCAGGCAAGGAAAGGGTAACGCAAGGCAAGGCACGGTCAGGCGAGACAAGGCTAAGGAACGACAATGCAAGGCTAGACATTGCACGGAAGGCAAGCAAAGAGTAACGGAACGCAAGGAATGCAAGGCAAAGCAAGGCAACGCAAGCAAGGCTATGGCAAGGTGAAAAAAGGCTAAAGCACGACAACGCAAGGCTACGCAATGCACGGAACGCAAGCAAAGAGTAACGGAAGGCAAGGAAGGCAAGGGAAAGCAAGGCAAGGCAAGGGTAACGTAAGGAAACGCACGGCAAGGGGAAACAAGGCTAAGGCACGGCAACGCACGGCTAGGCAATGCACGGCAAGGCAAGGAAAGGGTAACGCAAGGCAAGGCACGGTCAGGCATGGCAAGGCTAAGGCACGGCAACGCACGGCCAAGCAATGCACGGAAGGCAAGGAAAGGGTAACGCAAGGCAAGCACGGTGAGGCAAGGCAAGGCTAATGCACGACAACGCACGGCTAGGCAATGCACGGCAAGGCAAGGAAAGGGCAACGCAAGGCAAGGCACGGTGAGGCAAGGCAAGGCTAATGCACGACAACGCACGGCTAGGCAATGCTCGGCAAGGCAAGAAAAGGCTAACGCAAGGCAAGGCACGGTCAGGCGAGGCAAGGCTAAGGCACGACAACGCAAGGCTAGGCAATGCACGGAAGGCAAGCAAAGAGTAACGGAAGGCAAGGAAGGCAAGGGAAAGCAAGGCAAGGAAAGGGTAACGGAAGGAACGGCACGGCAGGGGGAAACAAGGCTAAGGCACGACAACGCAGGACTAGGCAATGCACGAGAAGGCAAGGAAAGGGTAACGCAAGGCAAGGCACGGTGAGGCAAGGCAAGGCTAATGCACGACAACGCACGGCTAGGCAATGCACGGCAAGGTAAGGAAATAGTAACGGAAGGCAAGGAAGGCAAGTCAAAGCATGGCAACGCAAGCAATGCTAAGGCAAGGTGAAACAAGGCTAAGGCACGAGAACGCACGGTTACGCAATGCACGGCAAGGCAAGGAAGGGGTAACGCAAGGGAAGGCACGGTCAGACGAGGCAAGGCTAAGGCACGACAACGCAAGGCTAGGCAATGCACGGAAGGCAAGCAAAGAGGAACGGAAGGCAAGGAAGGCAAGGGAAAGCAAGGCAAGGCAAGGGTAACGGAAGGAAACGCACGGCAAGGGGAAACAAGGCTAATGCACGACAACGCACGGCTAGGCAATGCACGGCAAGGCAAGGAAAGGGTAACGCAAGGGAAGGCACGGTCAGACGAGGCAAGGCTAAGGCACGACAACGCAAGGCTAGGCAATGCACGGAAGGCAAGCAAAGAGGAACGGAAGGCAAGGAAGGCAAGGGAAAGCAAGGCAAGGCAAGGGTAACAGAAGGAACGGCTCGGCAAGGGGAAACAAGGCTAAGGGACGGCAACGCACGGCTAGGCAATGCACGGCAAGGCAAGGAAAGGCTAACGCAAGGCAAGGCACGGTCAGGCGAGGCAAGGCTAAGGAACGACAACGCAAGGCTAGACATTGCACGGAAGGCAAGCAAAGAGTAACGGAAGGCAAGTAATGCAAGGCAAAGCAAGGCAACGCAAGCAAGGCTATGGCAAGGTGAAAAAAGGCTAAAGCACGACAACGCAAGGCTACGCAATGCCCGGAAGCCAAGCAAAGAGTAAAGGAAGGGAAGGAAGGCAAGGGAAATCAAGGCAAGGCAAGGGTAACGGAAGGAAAGGCACGGCAAGGAGAAACAAGGCTAAGGCACGACAACGCACGGCTAGGCAATGAACAGCAAGGAAAGGAAAGGGTATCGCAAGGCAAGGCACGGTGAGCAAGGCAAGGCTAATGCACGACAACGCACGGCTAGGCAATGCACGGCAAGGCAAGGAAAGGCTAACGCAAGGCAAGGCACGGTCAGGCAAGGCAAGGCTAATGCACGACAATACAAGGCTAGGCAATGCACGGAAGGCAAGCAAAGAGTAACGGAAGGCAAGGAATGCAAGGCAAAGCAAGGCAACGCAAGCAAGGCTATGGCAAGGTGAATAAAGGCGAAGGCAGGGCAACGCAAGGCTAGGCAATGCACGGAAGTCAAGCAAAGAGTAACGGAAGGCAAGGAAGGCAAGGCAAAGAAAGGCAACGCAAGCAAGGCTATAGCAAGGTGAAACAAAGCTAAGGCACGACAACGCACGGCTAGGCAATGCACGGCAAGGCAAGGAATGGGTAACGCAAGTCAAGGCACGGTAAGGCAAGGCAAGGCTAATGCACGACAACGCACGGCTAGACAATGCACGGCAAGGCAAGGAAAGGGTAACGCACGGCAAGGCACGGTTAGTCGAGGCAAGGCTAAGGCACGACAACGCAAGGCTAGGGAATGCACGGAAGGCAAGCAAAGAGTAACGGAAGGCAAGGAAGGCAAGGGAAAGCAAGGCAAGGCAAGGGTAACGGAAGGAACGGCACGGCAAGGGGAAACAAGGCTATGGCACGACAACGCACGGCTAGGCAATGCATGGCAAGGCAAGGAAAGGGTAACGCAAGGCAAGGCACATTTAGGCGAGGCAAGGCTAAGGCACGACAACGCAAGGCTAGGCAATGCACGGAAGGCAAGCAAAGAGTAACGGAAGACAAGGAAGGCAAGGGAAAGCAAGGCAAGGCAAGGGTAACGGAAGGAATGGCACGGCAAGGGGAAACAAGCCTAAGGCACGACAACGCACGGCTAGGCAATGCACGGCAAGGCAAGGAAGGGGTAACGCAAGGCAAGGCACTGTCAGGAGAGGCAAGGCTAATGCAGGACAACGCACGGCTAGGCAGTGCACGGTAAGGCAAGGAAAGAGTAACGGAAGGAAAGGAAGGCGAGGCAAATCCAGGCAATGCAAGTGTAACAAAAGGCACGGCACAGCAAGGGGAAACAAGGCTAAGGCACGACAACGCACGGCTAGGCAATGCACGGCAAGGCAAGGAAAGGGTAACGCAAGGCAAGGCACCGTGAGGCAAGGCAAGGCTAATTCACGACAACGCACGGCTAGGCAATGCACGGCAAGGCAAGGAAAGGCTAACGCAAGGCCAGGCACGGGGAGGCAAGGCAAGGCTAATGCACGACAACGCCAGGCTAGGTAATGCACGGAAGGCAAGCAAAGAGTAACGGAAGGCAAGGAATGCAAGGCAAAGCAAGGCAACGCAAGCAAGGCTATGGCAAGGTGAAAAAAGGCTAAGGCACGACAACGCAAGGCTAGGCAATGCACGGAAGGCAAGCAAAGAGTAACGGAAGGCAAGGAAGGCAAGGGAAAGCAAGGCAAGGCAAGGGTAACGCAAGGCAAGGCACGGTCAGGCGAGGCAAGGCTAAGGCACGACAACGCAAGGCTAGGCAATGCACGGAAGGCAAGCAAAGAGTAACGGAAGGAAAGGAATTCAAGGCAAAGCAAGGCAACGCAAGCAAGTCTATGGCAAGGTAAAAAAAGGCTAAAGCACGACAACGGAAGACTACGCAATGCACGGAAGGCAAGCAAAGAGTAACGGAAGGCAAGCAAGGCAAGGGAAAGCAAGGCAAGGCAAGGGTAAAAGAAGGAACGGCTCGGCAAGGGGAAACAAGGCTAAGGGACGGCAACGCACGGCTAGGCAATGCACGGCCAGCCAAGGAAAGGGTAACGCAAGGCAAGGCACGGTCAGGCAAGGCAAGGCTAATGCACGACAATACAAGGCTAGGCAATGCACGGAAGGCAAGCAAAGAGTAACGGAAGGCAAGGAATGCAAGGCAAAGCAAGGCAACGCAAGCAAGGCTATGGCAAGGTGAAAAAAGGCGAAGGCATGGCAACGCAAGGCTAGGCAATGCACGGAAGGCAAGCAAAGAGTAACGGAAGGCAAGGAAGGCAAGGCAAAGAAAGGCAACGCAAGCAAGGCTATAGCAAGGTGAAACAAAGCTAAGGCACGACAACGCACGGCTAGGCAATGCACGGCAAGGCAAGGAATGGGTAACGCAAGTCAAGGCACGGAAAGGCAAGGCAAGGCTAATGCACGACAACGCACGGCTAGACAATGCACGGCAAGGCAAGGAAAGGGTAACGCACGGCAAGGCACGGTTAGTCGAGGCAAGGCTAAGGCACGACAACGCAAGGCTAGGGAATGCACGGAAGGCAAGCAAAGAGTAACGGAAGGCAAGGAAGGCAAGGGAAAGCAAGGCAAGGCAAGGGTAACGGAAGGAACGGCACGGCAAGGGGAAACAAGGCTATGGCACGACAACGCACGGCTAGGCAATGCATGGCAAGGCAAGGAAAGGGTAACGCAAGGCAAGGCACATTTAGGCGAGGCAAGGCTAAGGCACGACAACGCAAGGCTAGGCAATGCACGGAAGGCAAGCAAAGAGTAACGGAAGACAAGGAAGGCAAGGGAAAGCAAGACAAGGCAAGGGTAACGGAAGGAATGGCACGGCAAGGGGAAACAAGGCTAAGGCACGACAACGCACGGCTAGGCAATGCACGGCAAGGCAAGGAAAGGGTAACGCAAGGCAAGGCACTGTCAGGCGAGGGAAGGCTAATGCACGACAACGCAAGCAAGTCTATGGCAAGGTGAAAAAAGGCTAAAGCACGACAACGCAAGGCTACGCAATGCACGGAAGGCAAGCAAAGAGTAACGGAAGGCAAGGAAGGCAAGGGAAAGCAAGGCAAGCCAAGGGTAACAGAAGGAACGGCTCGGCAAGGGGAAACAAGGCTAAGGGACGGCAACGTACGGCTAGGCAATGCACGGCCAGCCAAGGAAAGGGTAACGCAAGGAAAGGCACGGTCAGGCAAGGCAAGGCTAATGCACGACAACGCACGGCTAGGCAATGCACGGCAAGGCAAGGAAAGGCTAACGCAAGGCAAGGCAAGGTCAGGCGAGGCAAGCCTAAGGCACGACAACGCAAGGCTAGGCAGTGCACGGCTAGGCAGGGAAAGAGTAACGGAAGGAAAGGAAGGTAAGGCAAAGCAAGGCAAGGCAAGTGTAACATAAGGCACGGCACGGCAAGGGGAAACAAGGTGAAGGGACGGTAACGCACGGCTAGGCAATGCACGGCCAGGCAAGGAAAGGGTAACGCAAGGCAAGGCACGGTGAGGCAAGGCAAGGCTAATGCACGACAATACAAGGCTAGGCAATGCACGGAAGGCAAGCAAAGAGTAACGGAAGGCAAGGAATGCAAGGCAAAGCAAGGCAACGCAAGCAAGGCTATGGCAAGGTGAAAAAAGGCGAAGGCACGGCAACGCAAGGCTAGGCAATGCACGGAAGGCAAACAAAGAGGAACGGAAGGCAAGGAAGGCAAGGGAAAGCAAGGCAAGGCAAGGGTAACGGAAGGAAACGCACGGCAAGGGGAAACAAGGCTAAGGCACGGCAACGCACGGCTAGGCAATGAACGGCAAGGCAAGGAAAGGGTATCGCAAGGCAAGGCACGGTGAGCAAGGCAAGGCTAATGCACGACAACGCAGGGCTAGGCAATGCACGGCAAGGCAAGGAAAGGGTCAGGCAAGGGAAGGCACGGTCAGACGAGGCAAGGCTAAGGCACGACAACGCAAGGCTAGGCAATGCACGGAAGGCAAGCAAAGAGGAACGGAAGGCAAGGAAGGCAAGGGAAAGCAAGGCAAGGCAAGGGTAACGGAAGGAAACGCACGGCAAGGGGAAAGAAGGCTAATGCACGACAACGCACGGCTAGGCAATGCACGGCAAGGCAAGGAAAGGGTAACGCAAGGGAAGGCACGGTCAGATGAGGCAAGGCTAAGGCACGACAACGCAAGGCTAGGCAATGCACGGAAGGCAAGCAAAGAGTAACGGAAGGCAAGGAAGGCAAGGGAAAGCAAGGCAAGGCAAGGGTAACAGAAGGAACGGCTCGGCAAGGAGAAACAAGGCTAAGGGACGGCAACGCACGGCTAGGCAATGCACGGCAAGGCAAGGAAAGGGTAACGCAAGGCAAGGCACTGTCAGGCGAGGCAAGGCTAATGCACGACAATACAAGGATAGGCAGTGCACGGTAAGGCAAGGAAAGGGTAACGGAAGGAAAGGAAGGCAAGGCAAATCCACGCAAGACAAGTGTAACAAAAGGCAAGGCACGGCAAGGGGAAACAAGGCTAAGGCACGACAACGCACGGCTAGGCAATGCACGGAAGGCAAGCAAAGAGTAACGGAAGGCAAGGAATGCAAGGCAAAGCAAGGCAACGCAAGCAAGGCTATGGCAAGGTGAAAAAAGGCTAAGGCACGACAACGCAAGGCTAGGCAATGCACGGAAGGCAAGGAAAGAGTAACGGAAGGCAAGGAAGGCAAGGCAAAGCAAGGCAACGCAAGCAAGGCTATAGCAAGGTGAAACAAAGCTAATGCACGACAACGCACGGCTAGGCAATGCACGGCAAGGCAAGGAAAGGGTAAAGGAAGGCAAGGCACGGTCAGGCGAGGCAAGGCTAAGGAACGACAACGCAAGGCTAGACAATGCACGGAAGGCAAGCAAAGAGTAACGGAAGGCAAGGAATGCAAGGCAAAGCAAGGCAAGGCAAGTGTAACAAAAGGCACGGCACGGCAAGGGGAAACAAGGCGAAGGGACGGCAACGCACGGCTAGGCAATGCACGGGCAGGCAAGGAAAGGGTAACGAAAGGCAAGGCACGATGAGGCAAGGCAAGGCTAATGCACGACAATACAAGGATAGGCAGTGCATGGTAAGGCAAGGATAGAGTAACGGAAGGAATGGAAGGCAAGGCAAATCCACGCAAGGGAAGTGTAACAAAACGCAAGGCACGGCAAGGGGAAACAAGGCTAAGGCACGACAACGCACGGCTAGGCAATGCACGGCAAGGCAAGGAAAGGTTAACGCAAGGCAAGGCAAGTTGAGGCAAGGCAAGGCTAATTCACGACAACGCACGGCTAGGCAATGCACGGCAAGGCAAGGAAAGGCTAACGCAAGGCAAGGCACGGTCAGGCGAGGCAAGGCTAAGGCACGACAACGCAAGGCTAGGCAATGCACGGAAGGCAAGCAAAGAGTAACGGAAGGCAAGGAAGGCAAGGCAAAGCAAGGCAAGGCAAGTGTAACAAAAGGCACGGCACGGCAAGGGGAACCAAGGCTAAGGCACGACAACGCAGGACTAGGCACTGCACGGGAAGGCAAGGAAAGGGTAACGCAAGTCAAGGCACGGTGAGGCAAGGCCAGGCTAATGCACGACAACGCACGGCTAGGCAATGCACGGCAAGGTAAGGAAAGAGTAACGGAAGGCAAGGAAGGCAAGGCAAAGCATGGCAACGCAAGCAATGGTAAGGCAAGGTGAAACAAAGCTAAGGCACGAGAACGCACGGTTAGGCAATGCACGGCAAGGCAAGGAAGGGGTAACGCAAGGCAAGGCACTGACAGGCGAGGCAAGGCTAATGCAGGACAACGCACGGCTAGGCAATGCACGGCAAGGCAAGGAAAGGGTAACGCAAGGCAAGGCACGGTCAGGCGAGTCAAGGCTAAGGAACGACAACGCAAGGCTAGGCAATGCACGGAAGGCAAGCAAAGAGTAAGGGAAGGCAAGGAAGGGAAGGCAAAGCAAGCAAGGCAAGTGTAACAAAAGGCACGGCACGGCAAGGGGAACCAAGGCTAAGGCACGACAACGCAGGACTAGGCAATGCACGGCAAGGCAAGGAAAGGGTAACGCAAGGCAAGGCACTGACAGGCGAGGCAAGGTTAAGGCACGACAACGCACGGCTAGGCAATGCACGGCAAGGTAAGGAAAGGGTAACGCAAGGCAAGGCACGGTCAGGCGAGGCAAGGTTAAGGAATGACAACGCAAGGCTAGGCAATGCAGGGAAGGCAAGCAAAGAGTAACGGAAGGCAAGGAATGCAAGGCAAAGCAAGGCAACGCAAGCAAGGCTATGGCAAGGTGAAAAAAGGCTAAGGCACGACAACGCAAGGCTAGGTAATCCACGGAAGGCAAGCAAAGAGTAACGGAAGGCAAGGAAAGCAAGGGAAAGCAAGGCAAGGCAAGGGTAACAGAAGGAACGGCACGGTAAGGGGAAACAAGGCTAAGGCACGACAACGCAGGGCTAGGCAATGCACGGCAAGGCAAGGAAAGGGTAACGCAAGGCAAGGAACTGTCAGGCGAGGCAAGGCTAAGGCACGACAAGGCAAGGCTAGGCAATGCACGGAAGGCAAGCAAAGAGTAAAGGAAGGCAAGGAAGGCAAGGGAAAGCAAGGGAAGACAAGGGTAACGGAAGGAACGGCACGGTAAGGGGAAACAAGGCTAAGGCACGACAACGCAGGGCTAGGCAATGCACGGCAAGGCAAGGAAAGGGTAACTCAAGGCAAGGCACGGTGAGGCAAGGCAAGGCTAATGCACGACAGCGCAAGGCTAGGCAATGCACGGAAGGCAAGCAAAGAGTAACGGAAGGCAAGGAATGAAAGGCAAAGCAAGGCAACGCTAGCAAGGCTATGGCAAGGTGAAAAAAAGGCTAAGGCACGACAACGCAAGGCTAGGCAATGCACGAAAGGCAAGCAAATGGTAACGGAAGGCAAGGAAGGCAAGGGAAAGCAAGGCAAGGCAAGGGTAACAGAAGGAACGTCTCGGCAAGGGGAAACAAGGCTAAGGCACGGCAACGCACGGCTAGGCAATGCACGGACAGCCAAGGAAAGGGTAACGCAAGGCAAGGCACGGTCAGGCGAGGCAAGGCTAATGCACGACAACGCAAGGCTAGGCAGTGCACCGCTAGGCAGGGAAAGAGTAACGGAAGGAAAGGAACGCAAGGCAAAGCAATGCAAGGCAAGTGTAACAAAAGTCCCGGCACGGCAAAGGGAAACAAGGCGAAGGGACGGCAACGCACGGCTAGGCAATGCACTGCCACGCAAGGAAAGGGTAACGCAAGGCAAGGAACTGTCAGGCGAGGCAAGGCTAAGGCACGACAACGCAAGGCTAGGCAATGCACGGAAGGCAAGCAAAGAGTAACGGAAGGCAAGGAAGGCAAGGGAAAGCAAGGCAAGGCAAGGGTAACGGAAGGAAACGCACGGCAACGGGAAACAAGGCTAAGGCACGACAACGCACGGCTAGGCAATGCACGGCAAGGCAAGGAAAGGGTAACGCAAGGCAAGGCACGGTGAGGCAAGGCAAGGCTAATGCACGACAACGCACGGCTAGGCAATGCACGGCAAGGCAAGGAAACGGTAACGCAAGGGAAGGCACGGTCAGACGAGGAAAGGCTAAGGCACGACAACGCAAGGCTAGGCAATGCACGGAAGGCAAGCAAAGAGTAACGGAAGGCAAGGAATGCAAGGCAAATCAAGGCAACGCAATCAAGTCTATGGCAAGGTGAAAAAAGGCTAAAGCACGACAACGCAAGGCTACGCAATGCACGGAAGGCAAGCAAAGAGTACCGGAAGGCAAGGAAGGCAAGGGAAAGCAAGGCAAGGCAAGGGTAACAGAAGGAACGGCTCGGCAAGGGGAAACAAGGCTAAGGGACGGCAACGCACGGCTAGGCAATGCACGGCCAGCCAAGGAAAGGGTAAGGCAAGGCAAGGCACGGTCAG
Source organism: Macrotis lagotis (assembly GCF_037893015.1). Taxonomy (NCBI): domain Eukaryota; kingdom Metazoa; phylum Chordata; class Mammalia; order Peramelemorphia; family Peramelidae; genus Macrotis; species Macrotis lagotis. The sequence continues at coordinate 169,984 of NW_027422160.1, read as the reverse complement.
GCAAGGCAAGGCTAATGTACGACAATGCAAGGCTAGGCAGTGCACGGTAAGGCAAGGAAAGAGTAACGGAAGGAAAGGAAGGCAAGGCAAGTCCAGGCAAGGCAAGTGTAACAAAAGGCACGGCACGGCAAGGGGAAACAAGGCTAAGGCACGACAACGCACGGCTAGGCAATGCACGGCAAGGCAAGGAAAGGGCAACGCAAGGCAAGGCACGGTGAGGCAAGGCAAGGCTAATGCACGACAACGCAAGGCTAGGCAGTGCACGGCTAGGCAGGGAAAGAGTAACGGAAGGAAAGGAAAGCAAGGCAAACCAAGGCAAGGCAAGTGTAACAAAAGGCACGGCACGGCAAGGGGAAACAAGGCGAAGGGACGGCAACGCACGGCTAGGCAATGCACGGCCAGCGAAGGAAAGGGTAACGCAAGGCAAGGCACGGTCAGGCGTGGCAAGGCTAAGGAACGACAACGCAAGACTAGACAATGCACATAAGGCAAGCAAAGAGTAACGGAAGGCAAGGAATGCAAGGCAAAGCAAGGCAACGCAAGCAAGTCTATGGCAAGGTGAAAAAAGGCTAAAGCACGACAACGCAAGGCTACGCAATGCACGGAAGGCAAGCAAAGAGTAACGGAAGGAAAGGAAGGCAAGGGAAAGCAAGGCAAGCCAAGGGTAACAGAAGGAACGGCTCGGCAAGGGGAAACAAGGCTAAGGGACGGCAACGCACGGCTAGGAAATGCACGGCCAGCCAAGGAAAGGGTAACGCAAGGCAAGGCACGGTCAGGCAAGGCAAGGCTAATGCACGACAACGCACGGCTAGGCAATGCACGGCAAGGCAAGGAAAGGCTAACGCAAGGCAAGGCAAGGTCAGGCGAGGCAAGCCTAAGGCACGACAACGCAAGGCTAGGCAATGCACGGAAGGCAAGCAAAGAGTAACGGAAGGCAAGGAAGGCAAGGGAAAGCAAGGCAAGGCAAGGGTAACGGAAGGAACGGCACGGCAAGGGGAAACAAGGCTAAGGCACGCAACGCAGGACTAGGCAATGCACGGCAAGGCAAGGAAAGGGTCAGGCAAGGGAAGGCACGGTCAGACGAGGCAAGGCTAAGGCACGACAACGCAAGGCTAGGCAATGCACGGAAGGCAAGCAAAGAGGAACGGAAGGCAAGGAAGGCAAGGGAAAGCAAGGCAAGGCAAGGGTAACGGAAGGAAACGCACGGCAAGGGGAAAGAAGGCTAATGCACGACAACGCACGGCTAGGCAATGCACGGCAAGGCAAGGAAAGGGTAACGCAAGGGAAGGCACGGTCAGATGAGGCAAGGCTAAGGCACGATAACGCAAGGCTAGGCAATGCACGGAAGGCAAGCAAAGAGTAACGGAAGGCAAGGAAGGCAAGGGAAAGCAAGGCAAGGCAAGGGTAACAGAAGGAACGGCTCGGCAAGGGGAAACAAGGCTAAGGGACGGCAACGCACGGCTAGGTAATGCACGGCAAGGCAAGGAAAGGCTAACGCAAGGCAAGGCACGGTCAGGCAAGGCAAGGCTAAGGTACGACAACGCAAGGCTAGGCAATGCACCGAAGGCAAGCAAAGATTAACGGAATGCAAGGAAGGCAAGGGAAAGCAAGGCAAGGCAAGGGTAACGGAAGGGACGGCACGGCAACGGGAAACAAGGCTAAGGCACGACAACGCCGGACTAGGCAATGCACGGCAAGGCAAGGAAAGGGTAACGCAAGGCAAGGCACTGTCAGGCGAGGGAAGGCTAATGCACGACAACGCAAGGCTAGGCAGGGAAAGAGTAACGGAAGGAAAGGAAGGCAAGGCAAAGCAATGCAAGGCAAGTGTAACAAAAGGCACGGCACGGCAAGGGGAAACAAGGCGAAGGGACGGCAACGCACGGCTAGGCAATGCACGGGCAGGCAAGGAAAGGGTAACGAAAGGCAAGGCACGATGAGGCAAGGCAAGGCTAATGCACGACAATACAAGGATAGGCAGTGCACGGTAAGGCAAGGAAAGAGTAACGGAAGGAAAGGAAGGCAAGGCAAATCCACGCAAGACAAGTGTAACAAAAGGCAAGGCACGGCATGGGGAAACAAGGCTAAGGCACGACAACGCACGGCTAGGCAATGCACGGAAGGCAAGCAAACAGTAACGGAAGGCAAGGAATGCAAGGCAAAGCAAGGCAACGCAAGCAAGGCTATGGCAAGGTGAAAAAAGGCTAAGGCACGACAACGCAAGGCTAGGCAATGCACGGAAGGCAAGCAAAGAGTAACGGAAGGCAAGGAAGGCAAGGCAAAGCAAGGCAACACAAGCAAGGCTATAGCAAGGTGAAACAAGGCTAATGCACGACAACGCACGGCTAGGCAATGCACGGCAAGGCAAGGAAAGGGTAAAGGAAGGCAAGGCACGGTCAGGCGAGGCAAGCCTAAGGAACGACAACGCAAGGCTAGGCAATGCACGGAAGGCAAGCAAAGAGTAACGGAAGGCAAGGAATGCAAGGCAAACAAGGCAAGGCAAGTGTAACAAAAGGCACGGCACGGCAAGGGGAACCAAGGCTGAGGCACGACAACGCAGGACTAGGCACTGCACGGGAAGGCAAGGAAAGGGTAACGCAAGGCAAGGCACGGTGAGGCAAGGCAAGGCTAATGCACGACAACGCACGGCTAGGCAATGCACGGCAAGGTAAGGAAAGAGTAACGGAAGGCAAGGAAGGCAAGGCAAAGCATGGCAACGCAAGCAATGCTAAGGCAAGGTGAAACAAGGCTAAGGCACGAGAACGCACGGTTAGGCAATGCACGGCAAGGCAAGGAAGGGGTAACGCAAGGCAAGGCACTGACAGGCGAGGCAAGGCTAAGGCACGACAACGCACGGCTAGGCAATGCACGGCAAGGCAAGGAAAGGGTAACGCAAGGCAAGGCACGGTCAGGCGAGGCATGGCTAAGGAATGACAACGCAAGGCTAGGCAATGCACGGAAGGCAAGCAAAGAGTAACGGAAGGCAAGGAATGCAAGGCAAAGCAAGGCAACGCAAGCAAGGCTATGGCAAGGTGAAAAAAGGCTAAGGCACGACAACGCAAGGCTAGGCAATCCACGGAAGGCAAGCAAAGAGTAACGGAAGGCAAGGAAGGCAAGGGAAAGCAAGGCAAGGCAAGGGTAACGGAAGGAAACGCACGGCAAGGGGAAACAAGGCTAAGGCACGACAACGCACGGCTAGGCAATGCACGGCAAGGCAAGGAAAGGGTAACGCAAAGCAAGGCACGGTGAGGCAAGGCAAGGCTAATGCACGACAACGCACGGCTAGGCAATGCACGGCAAGGCAAGGAAAGGGTAACGCAAGGGAAGGCACGGTCAGACGAGGCAAGGCTAAGGCACGACAACGCAAGGCTAGGCAATGCACGGAAGGCAAGCAAAGAGTAACGGAAGGCAAGGAAGGCAAGGGAAAGCAAGGGAAGTCAAGGGTAACAGAAGGAACGGCTCGGCAATGGGAAAAAAGGCTAAGGCACGGCAACGCACGGCTAGGCAATGCACGGCCAGCCAAGGAAAGGGTAACGCAAGGCAAGGCACTGTCAGGCGAGCGAAGGCTAATGCACGACAACGCAAGGCTAGGCAGTGCACGGCTAGGCAGGGAAAGAGAAAAGGAAGGAAAGGAAGGCAAGGCAAAGCAAGGCAAGGCAAGTGTAACAAAAGGCACGGCACGGCAAGGGGAAACAAGGCGAAGGGACGGAAACGCAGGACTAGGCAATGCACGGCAAGGCAAGGAAAGGTTAACGCAAGGCAAGGCACTGTCAGGCGAGGGAAGGCTAATGCACGACAACACAAGGCTAGGCAGTGCACGGCTAGGCAGGGAAAGAGTAACGGAAGGAAAGGAAAGCAAGGCAAACCAAGGCAAGGCAAGTGTAACAAAAGGCACGGCACGGCAAGGGGAAACAAGGCGAAGGGACGGCAACGCACGGCTAGGCAATGCACGGCCAGCCAAGGAAAGGGTAACGCAAGGCAAGTCACGGTCAGGCGTGGCAAGAGTAAGGAACGACAACGCAAGACTAGACAATGCACATAAGGCAAGCAAAGAGTAACGGAAGGCAAGGAATGCAAGGCAAAGCAAGGCAACGCAAGCAAGTCTATGGCAAGGTGAAAAAAGGCTAAAGCACGACAACGCAAGGCTACGCAATGCACGGAAGGCAAGCAAAGAGTAACGGAAGGAAAGGAAGGCAAGGGAAAGCAAGGCAAGCCAAGGGTAACAGAAGGAACGGCTCGGCAAGGGGAAACAAGGCTAAGGGACGGCAACGCACGGCTAGGCAATGCACGGCCAGCCAAGGAAAGGGTAACGCAAGGCAAGGCACGGTCAGGCAAGGCAAGGCTAATGCACGACAACGCACGGCTAGGCAATGCACGGCAAGGCAAGGAAAGGCTAACGCAAGGCAAGGCAAGGTCAGGCGAGGCAAGCCTAAGGCACGACAACGCAAGGCTAGGCAATGCACGGAAGGCAAGCAAAGAGTAACGGAAGGCAAGGAAGGCAAGGGAAAGCAAGGCAAGGCAAGGGTAACGGAAGGAACGGCACGGCAAGGGGAAACAAGGCTAAGGCACGCAACGCAGGACTAGGCAATGCACGGCAAGGCAAGGAAAGGGTAACGCAAGGCAAGGCACTGTCAGGCGAGGGAAGGCTAATGCACGACAACGCAAGGCTAGGCAGTGCACGGCTAGGCAGGGAAAGAGTAACGGAAGGAAAGGAAGGTAAGGCAAAGCAAGGCAAGGCAAGTGTAACAAAAGGCACGGCACGGCAAGGGGAAACAAGGTGAAGGGACGGTAACGCACGGCTAGGCAATGCACGGCCAGGCAAGGAAAGGGTAACGCAAGGCAAGGCACGGTGAGGCAAGGCAAGGCTAATGCACGACAATACAAGGCTAGGCAATGCACGGAAGGCAAGCAAAGAGTAACGGAAGGCAAGGAATGCAAGGCAAAGCAAGGCAACGCAAGCAAGGCTATGGCAAGGTGAAAAAAGGCGAAGGCACGGCAACGCAAGGCTAGGCAATGCACGGAAGGCAAGCAAAGAGTAACGGAAGGCAAGGAAGGCAAGGCAAAGCAAGGCAAGGCAAGGGTAACAAGGAAACGCACGGCAAGGTGAAACAAGGCTAAGGCACGACAACGCACGGCTAGGCAATGCACGGCAAGGCAAGGAAAGGGTAACGCAAGGCAAGGCACGGTCAGGCAAGGCAAGGCTAAGGCACGACAACGCAAGGCTAGGCAATGCACGGAAGGCAAGGAAAGAGTAACGGAAGGCAAGGAAGGCAAGGCAAAGCTAAGGCAACGCAAACGCAAGGCTATAGCAAGGTGAAACAAGGCTAAGGCACGACAACGCATTTCTAGGCAATGCACGGCAGCGAGGCAAGGAAAGGGTAACGCAAGGCAAGGCACGGTGAGGCAAGGCAAGGCTAATGCACGACAACGCAAGGCTAGGCAATGCACGGCCAAGGCAAGGCAAGGGTAACGCAAGGCACGGCACGGTCAAGGGGAAACAAGGCTAAGGAACGACAATGCAAGGCTAGACATTGCACGGAAGGCAAGCAAAGAGTAACGGAAGGCAAGGAATGCAAGGCAAAGCAAGGCAACGCAAGCAAGGCTATGGCAAGGTGAAAAAAGGCTAAAGCACGACAACGCAAGGCTACGCAATGCACGGAACGCAAGCAAAGAGTAACGGAAGGCAAGGAAGGCAAGGGAAAGCAAGGCAAGGCAAGGGTAACGGAAGGCAAAGTCACGGCAAGGGGAAACAAGGCTAAGGCACGACAACGCTCGGCTAGGCAACGAACGGCAAGGCAAGGAAAGGGTAACGCAAGGCAAGGCACGGTGAGGCAAGGCAAGGCTAATGCACGACAACGCACGGCTAGGCAATGCACGGCAAGGCAAGGAAAGGGTAACGGAAGGGAAGGCATGGTCAGACGAGGCAAGGCTAAGGCACGACAACGCAATGGCTAGGCAATGCACGGAAGGCAAACAAAGAGGAACGGAAGGCAAGGAAGGCAAGGGAAAGCAAGGCAAGGCAAGGGTAACGGAAGGAAACGCACGGCAAGGGGAAACAAGGCTAAGGCACGGCAACGCACGGCTAGGCAATGCACGGCAAGGCAAGGAAAGGGTAACGCAAGGCAAGGCACGGTCAGGCATGGCAAGGCTAATGCACGACAACGCACGGCTAAGCAATGCACGGCAAGGCAAGGAAAGGGTAACGCAAGGGAAGGCACGGTGAGACGAGGCAAGGCTAAGGCACGACAACGCACGGCTAGGCAATGCACGGCAAGGCAAGGAAAGGGTAACGCAAGGGAAGGCACGGTCAGACGAGGCAAGGCTAAGGCACGACAACGCAAGGCTAGGCAATGCACGGAAGGCAAGCAAAGAGTAACGGAAGGCAAGGAAGGCAAGGGAAAGCAAGGCAAGGCTAGGGTAACAAAAGGCACGGAACGGCAAGGGGAACCAAGGCTAAGGCACGACAACGCAGGACTAGGCAATGCACGGCAAGGCAAGGAAAGGGTAACGCAAGGCAAGGCACGGTGAGGCAAGGCAAGGCTAATGCACGACAACGCACGGGTAGGCAATGCACGCCAAGGTAAGGAAATAGTAACGGAAGGCAAGGAAGGCAAGGCAAAGCATGGCAACGCAAGCAATGCTAAGGGAAGGTGAAACAAGGCTAAGGCACGAGAACGCACGGTTAGGCAATGCACGGCAAGGCAAGGAAGGGGTAACGCAAGGCAAGACACGGTCAGGCAAGGCAAGGCTAATGCACGACAACGCAAGGCTAGGCAGTGCACGGTAAGGCAAGGAAAGAGTAACGGAAGGAAAGGAAGGCAAGGCAAATCCAGGCAATGCAAGTGTAACAAAAGGCACGGCACAGCAAGGGGAAACAAGGCTAAGGCACGACAACGCACGGCTAGGCAATGCACGGCAAGGCAAGGAAAGGGTAACGCAAGGCAAGGCACGGTGAGGCAAGGCAAGGCTAATTCACGACAACGCACGGCTAGGCAATGCACGGCAAGGCAAGGAAAGGCTAACGCAAGGCAAGGCACGGTCAGGCGAGGCAAGGCTAAGGCACGACAACGCAAGGCTTGGCAATGCACGGAAGCCAAGCAAAGAGTAACGGAAAGCAAGGAAGGCAAGGGAAAGCAAGGCAAGGCAAGGGTAACGGAAGGAACGGCACGGCAAGGGGAAACAAGGCTAAGGCTCGACAACGCAGGACTAGGCAATGCACGGCAAGGCAAGGAAAGGGTAACTCAAGGCAAGGCACTGTCAGGCGAGGGAAGGCTAATGCACGACAACGCAAGGCTAGGCAGTGCACGGCTAGGTAGGGAAAGAGAAACGGAAGGAAACGAAGGCAAGGCAAAGCAAGGTAAGGCAAGTGTAACAAAAGGCACGGCACGGCAAGGGGAAACAAGGCGAAGGGACGGCAACGCACGGCTAGGCAATGCACGGCCAGGCAAGGAAAGGGTAACGCAAGGCAAGGCACTGTCAGGCGAGGGAAGGCTAATGCACGACAACGCACGGCTAGGCAATGCACGGCAAGGTAAGGAAAGGGTAACGCAAGGGAAGGTACGGTCAGACGAGGCAAGGCTAAGGCACGACAACGCAAGGCTAGGCAATGCACGGAAGGCAAGCAAAGAGTAACGGAAGGCAAGGAAGGCAAGGGAAAGCAAGGGAAGTCAAGGGTAACAGAAGGAACGGCTCGGCAATGGGAAAAAAGGCTAAGGCACGGCAACGCACGGCTAGGCAATGCACGGCCAGCCAAGGAAAGGGTAACGCAAGGCAAGGCACTGTCAGGCGAGCGAAGGCTAATGCACGACAACGCAAGGCTAGGCAGTGCACGGCTAGGCAGGGAAAGAGAAAAGGAAGGAAAGGAAGGCAAGGCAAAGCAAGGCAAGGCAAGTGTAACAAAAGGCACGGCACGGCAAGGGGAAACAAGGCGAAGGGACGGAAACGCAGGACTAGGCAATGCACGGCCAGGCAAGGAAAGGGTAACGCAAGGCAAGGCACGGTGAGGAAAGGCAAGGCTAATGCACGACAATACAAGGCTAGGCAATGCACGGAAGGCAAGCAAAGAGTAACGGAAGGCAAGGAATGCAAGGCAAAGCAAGGCAACGCAAGCAAGGCTATGGCAAGGTGACAAAAGGCGAAGGCACGGCAACGCAAGGCTAGGCAATGCACGGAAGGCAAGCAAAGAGTAACGGAAGGCAAGGAAGGCAAGGCAAAGAAAGGCAACGCAAGCAAGGCTATAGCAAGGTGAAACAGAGCTAAGGCACGACAACGCATGGCTAGGCAATGCACGGCCAGCCAAGGAAACGGTAACGCAAGGCAAGGCACGGTCAGGCGTGGCAAGGCTAAGGAACGACAACGCAAGGCTAGGCAATGCACGGAAGCCAAGCAAAGAGTAACGGAAGGCAAGGAAGGCAAGGCAAAGAAAGGCAACGCAAGCAAGGCTATAGCAAGGTGAAACAAAGCTAAGGCACGACAACGCATTTCTAGGCAATGCACGGCAAGGCAAGGAAAGGGTAACGCAAGGCAAGGCACGGTGAGGCAAGGCAAGGCTAATGCACGACAACGCACGGCTAGGCAATGCACGGCCAGGCAAGGAAAGGGTAACGCAAGGCAAGGCACGGTCAGGCGAGACAAGGCTAAGGAACGACAATGCAAGGCTAGACATTGCACGGAAGGCAAGCAAAGAGTAACGGAAGGCAAGGAATGCAAGGCAAAGCAAGGCAACGCAAGCAAGGCTATGGCAAGGTGAAAAAAGGCTAAAGCACGACAACGCAAGGCTACGCAATGCACGGAACGCAAGCAAAGAGTAACGGAAGGCAAGGAAGGCAAGGGAAAGCAAGGCAAGGCAAGGGTAACGGAAGGAAAGTCACGGCAAGGGGAAACAAGGCTAAGGCACGACAACGCTCGGCTAGGCAACGAACGGCAAGGCAAGGAAAGGGTAACGCAAGGCAAGGCACGGTGAGGCAAGGCAAGGCTAATGCACGACAACGCAGGGCTAGTCAATGCACGGCAAGGCAAGGAAAGGGTAACGGAAGGGAAGGCATGGTCAGACGAGGCAAGGCTAAGGCACGACAACGCAATGCTAGGCAATGCACGGAAGGCAAACAAAGAGGAACGGAAGGCAAGGAAGGCAAGGGAAAGCAAGGCAAGGCAAGGGTAACGGAAGGAAACGCACGGCAAGGGGAAACAAGGCTAAGGCACGGCAACGCACGGCTAGGCAATGCACGGCAAGGCAAGGAAAGGGTAACGCAAGGCAAGGCACGGTCAGGCATGGCAAGGCTAAGGCACGGCAACGCACGGCCAAGCAATGCACGGAAGGCAAGGAAAGGGTAACGCAAGGCAAGGCACGGTGAGGCAAGGCAAGGCTAATGCACGACAACGCACGGCTAGGCAATGCACGGCAAGGCAAGGAAAGGGTAACGCAAGGGAAGGCACGGTCAGACGAGGCAAGGCTAAGGCACGACAACGCAAGGCTAGGCAATGCACGGAAGGCAAGCAAAGAGTAACGGAAGGCAAGGAAGGCAAGGGAAAGCAAGGCAAGGCTAGGGTAACAAAAGGCACGGAACGGCAAGGGGAACCAAGGCTAAGGCACGACAACGCAGGACTAGGCACTGCACGGGAAGGCAAGGAAAGGGTAACGCAAGGCAAGGCACGGTGAGGCAAGGCAAGGCTAATGCACGACAACGCACGGGTAGGCAATGCACGCCAAGGTAAGGAAATAGTAACGGAAGGCAAGGAAGGCAAGGCAAAGCATGGCAACGCAAGCAATGCTAAGGGAAGGTGAAACAAGGCTAAGGCACGAGAACGCACGGTTAGGCAATGCACGGCAAGGCAAGGAAGGGGTAACGCAAGGCAAGACACGGTCAGGCAAGGCAAGGCTAATGCACGACAACGCAAGGCTAGGCAGTGCACGGTAAGGCAAGGAAAGAGTAACGGAAGGAAAGGAAGGCAAGGCAAATCCAGGCAATGCAAGTGTAACAAAAGGCACGGCACAGCAAGGGGAAACAAGGCTAAGGCACGACAACGCACGGCTAGGCAATGCACGGCAAGGCAAGGAAAGGGTAACGCAAGGCAAGGCACGGTGAGGCAAGGCAAGGCTAATTCACGACAACGCACGGCTAGGCAATGCACGGCAAGGCAAGGAAAGGCTAACGCAAGGCAAGGCACGGTCAGGCGAGGGAAGGGTAATGCACGACAACGCAAGGCTAGGCAGTGCACGGCTAGGTAGGGAAAGAGAAACGGAAGGAAACGAAGGCAAGGCAAAGCAAGGTAAGGCAAGTGTAACAAAAGGCACGGCACGGCAAGGGGAAACAAGGCGAAGGGACGGCAACGCACGGCTAGGCAATGCACGGCCAGGCAAGGAAAGGGTAACGCAAGGCAAGGCACTGTCAGGCGAGGGAAGGCTAATGCACGACAACGCACGGCTAGGCAATGCACGGCAAGGCAAGGAAAGGGTAACGCAAGGGAAGGCACGGTCAGACGAGGCAAGTCTAAGGCACGACAACGCAAGGCTAGGCAATGCACGGAAGGCAAGCAAAGAGTAACGGAAGGCAAGGAAGGCAAGGGAAAGCAAGGGAAGTCAAGGGTAACAGAAGGAACGGCTCGGCAATGGGAAAAAAGGCTAAGGCACGGCAACGCACGGCTAGGCAATGCACGGCCAGCCAAGGAAAGGGTAACGCAAGGCAAGGCACTGTCAGGCGAGGGAAGGCTAATGCACGACAACGCAAGGCTAGGCAGTGCACGGCTAGGCAGGGAAAGAGAAACGGAAGGAAAGGAAGGCAAGGCAAAGCAAGGCAAGGCAAGTGTAACAAAAGGCACGGCACGGCAAGGGGAAACAAGGCGAAGGGACGGAAACGCAGGACTAGGCAATGCACGGCCAGGCAAGGAAAGGGTAACGCAAGGCAAGGCACGGTGAGGCAAGGCAAGGCTAATGCACGACAATACAAGGCTAGGCAATGCACGGAAGGCAAGCAAAGAGTAACGGAAGGCAAGGAATGCAAGGCAAAGCAAGGCAACGCAAGCAAGGCTATGGCAAGGTGACAAAAGGCGAAGGCACGGCAACGCAAGGCTAGGCAATGCACGGAAGGCAAGCAAAGAGTAACGGAAGGCAAGGAAGGCAAGGCAAAGAAAGGCAACGCAAGCAAGGCTATAGCAAGGTGAAACAAGCTAAGGCACGACAACGCATGGCTAGGCAATGCACGGCCAGCCAAGGAAACGGTAACGCAAGGCAAGGCACGGTCAGGCGTGGCAAGGCTAAGGAACGACAACGCAAGGCTAGGCAATGCACGGAAGCCAAGCAAAGAGTAACGGAAGGCAAGGAAGGCAAGGCAAAGAAAGGCAACGCAAGCAAGGCTATAGCAAGGTGAAACAAAGCTAAGGCACGACAACGCATTTCTAGGCAATGCACGGCAAGGCAAGGAAAGGGTAACGCAAGGCAAGGCACGGTGAGGCAAGGCAAGGCTAATGCACGACAACGCACGGCTAGGCAATGCACGGCCAGGCAAGGAAAGGGTAACGCAAGGCAAGGCACGGTCAGGCGAGGCAAGGCTAAGGAACGACAATGCAAGGCTAGACATTGCACGGAAGGCAAGCAAAGAGTAACGGAAGGCAAGGAATGCAAGGCAAAGCAAGGCAACGCAAGCAAGGCTATGGCAAGGTGAAAAAAGGCTAAAGCACGACAACGCAAGGCTACGCAATGCACGGAAGCAAGCAAAGAGTAACGGAAGGCAAGGAAGGCAAGGGAAAGCAAGGCAAGGCAAGGGTAACGGAAGGAAAGTCACGGCAAGGGGAAACAAGGCTAAGGCACGACAACGCTCGGCTAGGCAACGAACGGCAAGGCAAGGAAAGGGTAACGCAAGGCAAGGCACGGTGAGGCAAGGCAAGGCTAATGCACGACAACGCAGGGCTAGTCAATGCACGGCAAGGCAAGGAAAGGGTAACGGAAGGGAAGGCATGGTCAGACGAGGCAAGGCTAAGGCACGACAACGCAATGCTAGGCAATGCACGGAAGGCAAACAAAGAGGAACGGAAGGCAAGGAAGGCAAGGGAAAGCAAGGCAAGGCAAGGGTAACGGAAGGAAACGCACGGCAAGGGGAAACAAGGCTAAGGCACGGCAACGCACGGCTAGGCAATGCACGGCAAGGCAAGGAAAGGGTAACGCAAGGCAAGGCACGGTCAGGCATGGCAAGGCTAAGGCACGGCAACGCACGGCCAAGCAATGCACGGAAGGCAAGGAAAGGGTAACGCAAGGCAAGGCACGGTGAGGCAAGGCAAGGCTAATGCACGACAACGCACGGCTAGGCAATGCACGGCAAGGCAAGGAAAGGGTAACGCAAGGGAAGGCACGGTCAGACGAGGCAAGGCTAAGGCACGACAACGCAAGGCTAGGCAATGCACGGAAGGCAAGCAAAGAGTAACGGAAGGCAAGGAAGGCAAGGGAAAGCAAGGCAAGGCAAGGGTAACAAAAGGCACGGAACGGCAAGGGGAACCAAGGCTAAGGCACGACAACGCAGGACTAGGCACTGCACGGGAAGGCAAGGAAAGGGTAACGCAAGGCAAGGCACGGTGAGGCAAGGCAAGGCTAATGCACGACAACGCACGGCTAGGCAATGCACGGCAAGGTAAGGAAAGAGTAACGGAAGGCAAGGAAGGCAAGGCAAAGCATGGCAACGCAAGCAATGCTAAGGGAAGGTGAAACAAGGATAAGGCACGAGAACGCACGGTTAGGCAATGCACGGCAAGGCAAGGAAGGGGTAACGCAAGGCAAGACACGGTCAGGCAAGGCAAGGCTAATGCACGACAACGCAAGGCTAGGCAGTGCACGGTAAGGCAAGGAAAGAGTAACGGAAGGAAAGGAAGGCAAGGCAAATCCAGGCAATGCAAGTGTAACAAAAGGCACGGCACAGCAAGGGGAAACAAGGCTAAGGCACGACAACGCACGGCTAGGCAATGCACGGCAAGGCAAGGAAAGGGTAACGCAAGGCAAGGCACGGTGAGGCAAGGCAAGGCTAATTCACGACAACGCACGGCTAGGCAATGCACGGCAAGGCAAGGAAAGGCTAACGCAAGGCAAGGCACGGTCAGGCGAGGCAAGGCTAAGGAACGACAACGCAAGGCTAGGCAATGCACGGAAGGCAAGCAAAGAGTAACGGAAGGCAAGGAATGCAAGGCAAAGCAAGGCAAGGCAAGGGTAACGGAAGGAACGGCATGGCAAGGGGAAAAAAGGCTAAGGCTCGACAACGCAAGGACTAGGCAATGCACGGCAAGGCAAGGAAGGCAAGGCAAGGCACTGAGGCGAGGGAAGGGTAACACGACAACGCAAGGCAAGCACGGCTAGGCAAGGAAAGAAAACGGAAGGAAACAAGGCAAGGCAAAGCAAGTAACGGAAGGTAAAAAAGGCACGGCACGGCAAGGGGAAACAAGGCTAAGGCACGACAACGCACGGCTAGGCAATGCACGGCAAGGCAAGGAAAGGGTAACGCAAAGCAAGGCACGGTGAGGCAAGGCAAGGCTAATGCACGACAACGCACGGCTAGGCAATGCACGGCAAGGTAAGGAAAGGGTAACGCAAGGGAAGGTACGGTCAGACGAGGCAAGTCTAAGGCACGACAACGCAAGGCTAGGCAATGCACGGAAGGCAAGCAAAGAGTAACGGAAGGCAAGGAAGGCAAGGGAAAGCAAGGGAAGTCAAGGGTAACAGAAGGAACGGCTCGGCAATGGGAAAAAAGGCTAAGGCACGGCAACGCACGGCTAGGCAATGCACGGCCAGCCAAGGAAAGGGTAACGCAAGGCAAGGCACTGTCAGGCGAGCGAAGGCTAATGCACGACAACGCAAGGCTAGGCAGTGCACGGCTAGGCAGGGAAAGAGAAAAGGAAGGAAAGGAAGGCAAGGCAAAGCAAGGCAAGGCAAGTGTAACAAAAGGCACGGCACGGCAAGGGGAAACAAGGCGAAGGGACGGAAACGCAGGACTAGGCAATGCACGGCAAGGCAAGGAAAGGTTAACGCAAGGCAAGGCACTGTCAGGCGAGGGAAGGCTAATGCACGACAACACAAGGCTAGGCAGTGCACGGCTAGGCAGGGAAAGAGTAACGGAAGGAAAGGAAAGCAAGGCAAACCAAGGCAAGGCAAGTGTAACAAAAGGCACGGCACGGCAAGGGGAAACAAGGCGAAGGGACGGCAACGCACGGCTAGGCAATGCACGGCCAGCCAAGGAAAGGGTAACGCAAGGCAAGTCACGGTCAGGCGTGGCAAGAGTAAGGAACGACAACGCAAGACTAGACAATGCACATAAGGCAAGCAAAGAGTAACGGAAGGCAAGGAATGCAAGGCAAAGCAAGGCAACGCAAGCAAGTCTATGGCAAGGTGAAAAAAGGCTAAAGCACGACAACGCAAGGCTACGCAATGCACGGAAGGCAAGCAAAGAGTAACGGAAGGCAAGGAAGGCAAGGGAAAGCAAGGCAAGCCAAGGGTAACAGAAGGAACGGCTCGGCAAGGGGAAACAAGGCTAAGGGACGGCAACGCACGGCTAGGCAATGCACGGCCAGCCAAGGAAAGGGTAACGCAAGGCAAGGCACGGTCAGGCAAGGCAAGGCTAATGCACGACAACGCACGGCTAGGCAATGCACGGCAAGGCAAGGAAAGGCTAACGCAAGGCAAGGCAAGGTCAGGCGAGGCAAGCCTAAGGCACGACAACGCAAGGCTAGGCAATGCACGGAAGGCAAGCAAAGAGTAACGGAAGGCAAGGAAGGCAAGGGAAAGCAAGGCAAGGCAAGGGTAACGGAAGGAACGGCACGGCAAGGGGAAACAAGGCTAAGGCACGCAACGCAGGACTAGGCAATGCACGGCAAGGCAAGGAAAGGGTAACGCAAGGCAAGGCACTGTCAGGCGAGGGAAGGCTAATGCACGACAACGCAAGGCTAGGCAGTGCACGGCTAGGCAGGGAAAGAGTAACGGAAGGAAAGGAAGGCAAGGCAAAGCAAGGCAAGGCAAGTGTAACAAAAGGCACGGCACGGCAAGGGGAAACAAGGCGAAGGGACGGTAACGCACGGCTAGGCAATGCACGGCCAGGCAAGGAAAGGGTAACGCAAGGCAAGGCACGGTGAGGAAAGGCAAGGCTAATGCACGACAATACAAGGCTAGGCAATGCACGGAAGGCAAGCAAAGAGTAACGGAAGGCAAGGAATGCAAGGCAAAGCAAGGCAACGCAAGCAAGGCTATGGCAAGGTGAAAAAAGGCGAAGGCACGGCAACGCAAGGCTAGGCAATGCACGGAAGGCAAGCAAAGAGTAACGGAAGGCAAGGAAGGCAAGGCAAAGAAAGGCAACGCAAGCAAGGCTATAGCAAGGTGAAACAGAGCTAAGGCACGACAACGCATGGCTAGGCAATGCACGGCCAGCCAAGGAAACGGTAACGCAAGGCAAGGCACGGTCAGGCGTGGCAAGGCTAAGGAACGACAACGCAAGGCTAGGCAATGCACGGAAGCCAAGCAAAGAGTAACGGAAGGCAAGGAAGGCAAGGCAAAGAAAGGCAACGCAAGCAAGGCTATAGCAAGGTGAAACAAAGCTAAGGCACGACAACGCATGGCTAGGCAATGCACGGCAAGGCAAGGAAAGGGTAACGCAAGGCAAGGCACGGTGAGGCAATGCAAGGCTAATGCACGACAACGCACGGCTAGGCAATGCACGGCCAGGCAAGGAAAGGGTAACGCAAGGCAAGGCACGGTCAGGCGAGACAAGGCTAAGGAACGACAATGCAAGGCTAGACATTGCACGGAAGGCAAGCAAAGAGTAACGGAAGGCAAGGAATGCAAGGCAAAGCAAGGCAACGCAAGCAAGGCTATGGCAAGGTGAAAAAAGGCTAAAGCACGACAACGCAAGGCTACGCAATGCACGGAACGCAAGCAAAGAGTAACGGAAGGCAAGGAAGGCAAGGGAAAGCAAGGCAAGGCAAGGGTAACGGAAGGAAAGTCACGGCAAGGGGAAACAAGGCTAAGGCACGACAACGCTCGGCTAGGCAACGAACGGCAAGGCAAGGAAAGGGTAACGCAAGGCAAGGCACGGTGAGGCAAGGCAAGGCTAATGCACGACAACGCAGGGCTAGTCAATGCACGGCAAGGCAAGGAAAGGGTAACGGAAGGGAAGGCATGGTCAGACGAGGCAAGGCTAAGGCACGACAACGCAATGCTAGGCAATGCACGGAAGGCAAACAAAGAGGAACGGAAGGCAAGGAAGGCAAGGGAAAGCAAGGCAAGGCAAGGGTAACGGAAGGAAACGCACGGCAAGGGGAAACAAGGCTAAGGCACGGCAACGCACGGCTAGGCAATGCACGGCAAGGCAAGGAAAGGGTAACGCAAGGCAAGGCACGGTCAGGCATGGCAAGGCTAAGGCACGGCAACGCACGGCCAAGCAATGCACGGAAGGCAAGGAAAGGGTAACGCAAGGCAAGGCACGGTGAGGCAAGGCAAGGCTAATGCACGACAACGCACGGCTAGGCAATGCACGGCAAGGCAAGGAAAGGGTAACGCAAGGGAAGGCACGGTCAGACGAGGCAAGGCTAAGGCACGACAACGCAAGGCTAGGCAATGCACGGAAGGCAAGCAAAGAGTAACGGAAGGCAAGGAAGGCAAGGGAAAGCAAGGCAAGGCTAGGGTAACAAAAGGCACGGAACGGCAAGGGGAACCAAGGCTAAGGCACGACAACGCAGGACTAGGCAATGCACGGCAAGGCAAGGAAAGGGTAACGCAAGGCAAGGCACGGTGAGGCAAGGCAAGGCTAATGCACGACAACGCACGGGTAGGCAATGCACGCCAAGGTAAGGAAATAGTAACGGAAGGCAAGGAAGGCAAGGCAAAGCATGGCAACGCAAGCAATGCTAAGGGAAGGTGAAACAAGGCTAAGGCACGAGAACGCACGGTTAGGCAATGCACGGCAAGGCAAGGAAGGGGTAACGCAAGGCAAGACACGGTCAGGCAAGGCAAGGCTAATGCACGACAACGCAAGGCTAGGCAGTGCACGGTAAGGCAAGGAAAGAGTAACGGAAGGAAAGGAAGGCAAGGCAAATCCAGGCAATGCAAGTGTAACAAAAGGCACGGCACAGCAAGGGGAAACAAGGCTAAGGCACGACAACGCACGGCTAGGCAATGCACGGCAAGGCAAGGAAAGGGTAACGCAAGGCAAGGCACGGTGAGGCAAGGCAAGGCTAATTCACGACAACGCACGGCTAGGCAATGCACGGCAAGGCAAGGAAAGGCTAACGCAAGGCAAGGCACGGTCAGGCGAGGCAAGGCTAAGGCACGACAACGCAAGGCTTGGCAATGCACGGAAGCCAAGCAAAGAGTAACGGAAAGCAAGGAAGGCAAGGGAAAGCAAGGCAAGGCAAGGGTAACGGAAGGAACGGCACGGCAAGGGGAAACAAGGCTAAGGCTCGACAACGCAGGACTAGGCAATGCACGGCAAGGCAAGGAAAGGGTAACTCAAGGCAAGGCACTGTCAGGCGAGGGAAGGGTAATGCACGACAACGCAAGGCTAGGCAGTGCACGGCTAGGTAGGGAAAGAGAAACGGAAGGAAACGAAGGCAAGGCAAAGCAAGGTAAGGCAAGTGTAACAAAAGGCACGGCACGGCAAGGGGAAACAAGGCGAAGGGACGGCAACGCACGGCTAGGCAATGCACGGCCAGGCAAGGAAAGGGTAACGCAAGGCAAGGCACTGTCAGGCGAGGGAAGGCTAATGCACGACAACGCAAGGCTAGGCAGTGCACGGCTAGGTAGGGAAAGAGTAACGGAAGGAAAGGAAGGCAAGGCAAAGCAATGCAAGGCAAGTGTAACAAAAGGCACGGCACGGCAAGGGGAAACAAGGCGAAGGGACGGCAACGCACGGCTAGGCAATGCACTGCCAGGCAAGGAAAGGGTAACGCAAGGCCAGGCACGGGGAGGCAAGGCAAGGCTAATGCACGACAACGCCAGGCTAGGTAATGCACGGAAGGCAAGCAAAGAGTAACGGAAGGCAAGGAATGCAAGGCAAAGCAAGGCAACGCAAGCAAGGCTATGGCAAGGTGAAAAAAGGCTAAGGCACGACAACGCAAGGCTAGGCAATGCACGGAAGGCAAGCAAAGAGTAACGGAAGGCAAGGAAGGCAAGGGAAAGCAAGGCAAGGCAAGGGTAACGAAAGGAAACGCACGGCAAGGGGAAACAAGGCTAAGGCACGACAACGCACCGCTGGGCAATGCACGGCAAGGCAAGGAAAGGGTAACGCAAGGCAAGGCACGGTGAGGCAAGGCAAGGCTAATGCACGACAACGCACGGCTAGGCAATGCACGACAAGGCAAGGAAAGGGTAACGCAAGGGAAGGCACGGTCAGACGAGGCAAGGCTAAGGCACGACAATGCAAGGCTAGGCAATGCACGGAAGGCAAGCAAAGAGTAACGGAAGGCAAGGAATGCAAGGCAAAGCAAGGCAACGCAAGGAAGGCTATAGCAAGGTGAAAAAAGGCTAAGGCACGACAGCGCAAGGCTAGGCAATGCACGGAAGACAAGCAAAGAGTAACGGAAGGCAAGGAAGGCAAGGCAAAGAAAGGAAACGCAAGCAAGTCTATAGCAAGGTGAAACAAAGGTAAGGCACGACAACGGACGGCTAGGCAATGCACGGCAAGGCAAGGAAAGGGTAACGCAAGTCAAGGCACGGTCAGGCGAGGCAAGGCTACGGAACGACAACGCAAGGCTAGACAATGCACGGAAGGCAAGCAAAGAGTAACGGAAGGCAAGGAATGCAAGGCAAAGCAAGGCAACGCAAGCAAGGCTATAGCAAGGTGAAACAAGGCTAATGCACGACAACGCACGGCTAGGCAATGCACGGCAAGGCAAGGAAAGGGTAACGCAAGGCAAGGCACGGTCAGGCGAGGCAAGGCTAAGGAACGACAACGCAAGGCTAGACAATGCACGGAAGGCAAGCAAAGAGTAACGGAAGGCAAGGAATGCAAGGCAAAGCAAGGCAACGCAAGCAAGGCTATGGCAAGGTGAAAAAAGGCTAAGGCACGACAACGCAAGGCTAGGCAATACACGGAAGGCAAGCAAAGAGTAACGGAAGGCAAGGAAGGCAAGGGAAAGCAAGGCAAGGCAAGGGTAACGGAAGGAAACGCACGGCAAGGGGAAACAAGGCTAAGGCACGACAACCCACGGCTAGGCAATGCACGGCAAGGCAAGGAAAGGGTAACGCAAAGCAAGGCACGGTGAGGCAAGGCAAGGCTAATGCACGACAACGCACGGCTAGGCAATGCACGGCAAGGCAAGGAAAGGGTAACGCAAGGGAAGGCACGGTCAGACGAGGCAAGGCTAAGGCACGACAACGCAAGGCTAGGCAATGCACGGAAGGCAAGCAAAGAGTAACGGAAGGCAAGGAAGGCAAGGGAAAGCAAGGGAAGTCAAGGGTAACAGAAGGAACGGCTCGGCAATGGGAAAAAAGGCTAAGGCACGGCAACGCACGGCTAGGCAATGCACGGCCAGCCAAGGAAAGGGTAACGCAAGGCAAGGCACTGTCAGGCGAGGGAAGGCTAATGCACGACAACGCAAGGCTAGGCAGTGCACGGCTAGGCAGGGAAAGAGAAAAGGAAGGAAAGGAAGGCAAGGCAAAGCAAGGCAAGGCAAGTGTAACAAAAGGCACGGCACGGCAAGGGGAAACAAGGCGAAGGGACGGAAACGCAGGACTAGGCAATGCACGGCAAGGCAAGGAAAGGGTAACGCAAGGCAAGGCACTGTCAGGCGAGGGAAGGCTAATGCACGACAACACAAGCCTAGGCAGTGCACGGCTAGTCAGGGAAAGAGTAACGGAAGGAAAGGAAAGCAAGGCAAACCAAGGCAAGGCAAGTGTAACAAAAGGCACGGCACGGCAAGGGGAAACAAGGCGAAGGGACGGCAACGCACGGCTAGGCAATGCACGGCCAGCGAAGGAAAGGGTAACGCAAGGCAAGGCACGGTCAGGCGTGGCAAGGCTAAGGAACGACAACGCAAGACTAGACAATGCACATAAGGCAAGCAAAGAGTAACGGAAGGCAAGGAATGCAAGGCAAAGCAAGGCAACGCAAGCAAGTCTATGGCAAGGTGAAAAAAGGCTAAAGCACGACAACGCAAGGCTACGCAATGCACGGAAGGCAAGCAAAGAGTAACGGAAGGCAAGGAAGGCAAGGGAAAGCAAGGCAAGCCAAGGGTAACAGAAGGAACGGCTCGGCAAGGGGAAACAAGGCTAAGGGACGGCAACGCACGGCTAGGCAATGCACGACCAGCCAAGGAAAGGGTAACGCAAGGAAAGGCACGGTCAGGCAAGGCAAGGCTAATGCACGACAACGCACGGCTAGGCAATGCACGGCAAGGAAAGGAAAGGCTAACGCAAGGCAAGGCAAGGTCAGGCGAGGCAAGCCTAAGGCACGACAACGCAAGGCTAGGCAATGCACGGAAGGCAAGCAAAGAGTAACGGAAGGCAAGGAAGGCAAGGGAAAGCAAGGCAAGGCAAGGGTAACGGAAGGAACGGCACGGCAAGGGGAAACAAGGCTAAGGCACGCAACGCAGGACTAGGCAATGCACGGCAAGGCAAGGAAAGGGTAACGCAAGGCAAGGCACTGTCAGGCGAGGGAAGGCTAATGCACGACAACGCAAGGCTAGGCAGTGCACGGCTAGGCAGGGAAAGAGTAACGGAAGGAAAGGAAGGTAAGGCAAAGCAAGGCAAGGCAAGTGTAACAAAAGGCACGGCACGGCAAGGGGAAACAAGGTGAAGGGACGGTAACGCACGGCTAGGCAATGCACGGCCAGGCAAGGAAAGGGTAACGCAAGGCAAGGCACGGTGAGGCAAGGCAAGGCTAATGCACGGCAACGCACGGCTAGACAATGCAAGGCAAGGCAAGGAAAGGGTAACGCAAGGGAAGGCACGGTCAGACGAGGCAAGGCTAAGGCACGACAACGCAAGGCTAGGCAATGCACGGAAGGCAAGCAAAGAGTAACGGAAGGCAAGGAAGGCAAGGGAAAGCAAGGCAAGGCAAGTGTAAGAAAAGGCACGGCACGGCAAGGGGAAACAAGGCTAAGGCACGACAACGCACGGCTAGGCAATGCACGGAAGGCAAGCAAAGAGTAACGGAAGGCAAGGAATGCAAGGCAAAGCAAGGCAATGCAAGCAAGTCTATGGCAAGGTGAAAAAAGGCTAAAGCAGGACAACGCAAGGCTACGCAATGCACGGAAGGCAAGCAAAGAGTAACGGAAGGCAAGGAAGGCAAGGGAAAGCAAGGCAAGGCAAGGGTAACAGAAGGAACGGCTCGGCAAGGGGAAACAAGGCTAAGGGACGGCAACGCACGGCTAGGCAATGCACGGCAAGGCAAGGAAAGGGTAACGCAAGGCAAGGCACGGTCAGGCGAGGCAAGGCTAAGGAACGACAACGCAAGGCTAGACATTGCACGGAAGGCAAGCAAAGAGTAACGGAAGGCAAGTAATGCAAGGCAAAGCAAGGCAACGCAAGCAAGGCTATGGCAAGGTGAAAAAAGGCTAAAGCACGACAACGCAAGGCTACGCAATGCCCGGAAGCCAAGCAAAGAGTAAAGGAAGGGAAGGAAGGCAAGGGAAAGCAAGGCAAGGCAAGGGTAACGGAAGGAAAGGCACGGCAAGGGGAAACAAGGCTAAGGCACGACAACGCACGGCTAGGCAATGAACAGCAAGGAAAGGAAAGGGTATCGCAAGGCAAGGCACGGTGAGCAAGGCAAGGCTAATGCACGACAACGCAGGGCTAGGCAATGCACGGCAAGGCAAGGAAAGGCTAACGCAAGGCAAGGCACGGTCAGGCGAGGCAAGGCTAAGGCACGACAACGCAAGGCTTGGCAATGCACGGAAGCCAAGCAAAGAGTAACGGAAAGCAAGGAAGGCAAGGGAAAGCAAGGCAAGGCAAGGGTAACGGAAGGAACGGCACGGCAAGGGGAAACAAGGCTAAGGCTCGACAACGCAGGACTAGGCAATGCACGGCAAGGCAAGGAAAGGGTAACGCAAGGCAAGCCACTGTCAGGCGAGGGAAGGCTAATGCACGACAACGCAAGGCTAGGCAGTGCACGGCTAGGTAGGGAAAGAGAAACGGAAGGAAACGAAGGCAAGGCAAAGCAAGGTAAGGCAAGTGTAACAAAAGGCACGGCACGGCAAGGGGAAAGAAGGCAAAGGGACGGCAACGCACGGCTAGGCAATGCACGGCCAGGCAAGGAAAGGGTAACGCAAGGCAAGGCACTGTCAGGCGAGGGAAGGCTAATGCACGACAACGCAATGCTAGGCAGTGCACGGCTAGGCAGGGAAAGAGTAACGGAAGGAAAGGAAGGCAAGGCAAAGCAATGCAAGGCAAGTGTAACAAAAGGCACGGCACGGCAAGGGGAAACAAGGCGAAGGGACGGCAACGCACGGCTAGGCAATGCACTGCCAGGCAAGGAAAGGGTAACGCAAGGCCAGGCACGGGGAGGCAAGGCAAGGCTAATGCACGACAACGCCAGGCTAGGTAATGCACGGAAGGCAAGCAAAGAGTAACGGAAGGCAAGGAATGCAAGGCAAAGCAAGGCAACGCAAGCAAGGCTATGGCAAGGTGAAAAAAGGCTAAGGCACGACAACGCAAGGCTAGGCAATGCACGGAAGGCAAGCAAAGAGTAACGGAAGGCAAGGAAGGCAAGGGAAAGCAAGGCAAGGCAAGGGTAACGAAAGGAAACGCACGGCAAGGGGAAACAAGGCTAAGGCACGACAACGCACCGCTAGGCAATGCACGGCAAGGCAAGGAAAGGGTAACGCAAGGCAAGGCACTGTCAGGCGAGGGAAGGCTAATGCACGACAACGCAAGGCTAGGCAGTGCACGGCTAGGCAGGGAAAGAGTAACGGAAGGAAAGGAAGGCAAGGCAAAGCAAGGCAAGGCAAGTGTAACAAAAGGCAAGGCACGGCAAGGGGAAACAAGGCGAAGGGACGGTAACGCACGGCTAGGCAATGCACGGCCAGGCAAGGAAAGGGTAACGCAAGGCAAGGCATGGTGAGGCAAGGCAAGGCTAATGCACGACAATACAAGGCTAGGCAATGCACGGAAGGCAAGCAAAGAGTAACGGAAGGCAAGGAATGCAAGGCAAAGCCAGGCAACGCAAGCAAGGCTATGGCAAGGTGAAAAAAGGCGAAGGCACGGCAACGCAAGGCTAGGCAATGCACGGAAGGCAAGCAAAGAGTAACGGAAGGCAAGGAAGGCAAGGTAAAGAAAGGCAACGCAGGCAAGGCTATAGCAAGGTGAAACAAAGCTAAGGCACGACAACGCACGGCTAGGCAATGCACGGCAAGGCAAGGAAAGGGTAACGCAAGGCAAGGCACGGTGCGGCAAGGCAAGGCTAATGCACGACAACGCACGGCTAGGCAATGCACGGCAAGGCAAGGAAAGGGTAACGCAAGGCAAGGCACGGTCAGGCGAGGCAAGGCTAAGGCACGACAACGCAAGGCTAGGCAATGCACGGAAGGCAAGCAAAGAGTAACGGAAGGCAAGGAATTCAAGGCAAAGCAAGGCAACGCAAGCAAGTCTATGGCAAGGTAAAAAAAGGCTAAAGCACGACAACGGAAGACTACGCAATGCACGGAAGGCAAGCAAAGAGTAACGGAAGGCAAGGAAGGCAAGGGAAAGCAAGGCAAGGCAAGGGTAACAGAAGGAACGGCTCGGCAAGGGGAAACAAGGCTAAGGGACGGCAACGCACGGCTAGGCAATGCACGGCCAGCCAAGGAAAGGGTAACGCAAGGCAAGGCACGGTCAGGCAAGGCAAGGCTAATGCACGACAATACAAGGCTAGGCAATGCACGGAAGGCAAGCAAAGAGTAACGGAAGGCAAGGAATGCAAGGCAAAGCAAGGCAACGCAAGCAAGGCTATGGCAAGGTGAAAAAAGGCGAAGGCAGGGCAACGCAAGGCTAGGCAATGCACGGAAGGCAAGCAAAGAGTAACGGAAGGCAAGGAAGGCAAGGCAAAGAAAGGCAACGCAAGCAAGGCTATAGCAAGGTGAAACAAAGCTAAGGCACGAGAACGCACGGCTAGGCAATGCACGGCAAGGCAAGGAATGGGTAACGCAAGTCAAGGCACGGTAAGGCAAGGCAAGGCTAATGCACGACAACGCACGGCTAGACAATGCACGGCAAGGCAAGGAAAGGGTAACGCACGGCACGGCACGGTTAGTCGAGGCAAGGCTAAGGCACGACAACGCAAGGCTAGGGAATGCACGGAAGGCAAGCAAAGAGTAACGGAAGGCAAGGAAGGCAAGGGAAAGCAAGGCAAGGCAAGGGTAACGGAAGGAACGGCACGGCAAGGGGAAACAAGGCTATGGCACGACAACGCACGGCTAGGCAATGCATGGCAAGGCAAGGAAAGGGTAACGCAAGGCAAGGCACATTTAGGCGAGGCAAGGCTAAGGCACGACAACGCAAGGCTAGGCAATGCACGGAAGGCAAGCAAAGAGTAACGGAAGACAAGGAAGGCAAGGGAAAGCAAGGCAAGGCAAGGGTAACGGAAGGAATGGCACGGCAAGGGGAAACAAGCCTAAGGCACGACAACGCACGGCTAGGAAATGCACGGCAAGGCAAGGAAAGGGTAACGCAAGGCAAGGCACTGTCAGGCGAGGGAAGGCTAATGCACGACAACGCAAGGCTAGGCAGTGCACGGCTAGGCAGGGAAAGAGTAACGGAAGGAAAGGAAGTCAAGGCAAAGCAAGGCAAGGCAAGTGTAACAAAAGGCACGGCACGGCAAGGGGAAACAAGGCGAAGGGACGGCAACGCACGGCTAGGCAATGCACGGGCAGGCAAGGAAAGGGTAACGAAAGGCAAGGCACGATGACGCAAGGCAAGGCTAATGCACGACAATAGAAGGATAGGCAGTGCACGGTAAGGCAAGGATAGAGTAACGGAAGGAATGGAAGGCAAGGCAAATCCACGCAAGGGAAGTGTAACAAAACGCAAGGCACGGCAAGGGGAAACAAGGCTAAGGCACGACAACGCACGGCTCGGCAATGCACGGCAAGGCAAGGAAAGGGTAACGCAAGGCAAGGCACGTTGAGGCAAGGCAAGGCTAATGCACGACAACGCACGGCTAGGCAATGCACGGCAAGGCAAGGAAAGGCTAACGCAAGGCAAGGCACGGTCAGGCGAGGCAAGGCTAAGGCACGACAACGCAAGGCTAGGCAATGCACGGAAGGCAAGCAAAGAGTAACGGAAGGCAAGGAAGGCAAGGCAAAGCATGGCAACGCAAGCAATGGTAAGGCAAGGTGAAACAAAGCTAAGGCACGAGAACGCACGGTTAGGCAATGCACGGCAAGGCAAGGAAGGGGTAACGCAAGGCAAGGCACTGACAGGCGAGGCAAGGCTAATGCAGGACAACGCACGGCTAGGCAATGCACGGCAAGGCAAGGAAAGGGTAACGCAAGGCAAGGCACGGTCAGGCGAGTCAAGGCTAGGGAACGACAACGCAAGGCTAGGCAATGCACGGAAGGCAAGCAAAGAGTAACGGAAGGCAAGGAAGGGAAGGCAAAGCAAGCAAGGCAAGTGTAACAAAAGGCACGGCACGGCAAGGGGAACCAAGGCTAAGGCACGACAACGCAGGACTAGGCAATGCACGGCAAGGCAAGGAAAGGGTAACGCAAGGCAAGGCACTGACAGGCGAGGCAAGGTTAAGGCACGACAACGCACGGCTAGGCAATGCACGGCAAGGCAAGGAAAGGGTAACGCAAGGCAAGGCACGGTCAGGCGAGGCAAGGTTAAGGAATGACAACGCAAGGCTAGGCAATGCACGGAAGGCAAGCAAAGAGTAACGGAAGGCAAGGAATGCAAGGCAAAGCAAGGCAACGCAAGCAAGGCTATGGCAAGGTGAAAAAAGGCTAAGGCACGACAACGCAAGGCTAGGTAATCCACGGAAGGCAAGCAAAGAGTAACGGAAGGCAAGGAAAGCAAGGGAAAGCAAGGCAAGGCAAGGGTAACAGAAGGAACGGCACGGTAAGGGGAAACAAGGCTAAGGCACGACAACGCAGGGCTAGGCAATGCACGGCAAGGCAAGGAAAGGGTAACGCAAGGCAAGGAACTGTCAGGCGAGGCAAGGCTAAGGCACGACAAGGCAAGGCTAGGCAATGCACGGAAGGCAAGCAAAGAGTAAAGGAAGGCAAGGAAGGCAAGGGAAAGCAAGGGAAGACAAGGGTAACGGAAGGAACGGCACGGTAAGGGGAAACAAGGCTAAGGCACGACAACGCAGGGCTAGGCAATGCACGGCAAGGCAAGGAAAGGGTAACTCAAGGCAAGGCACGGTGAGGCAAGGCAAGGCTAATGCACGACAGCGCAAGGCTAGGCAATGCACGGAAGGCAAGCAAAGAGTAACGGAAGGCAAGGAATGAAAGGCAAAGCAAGGCAACGCCAGCAAGGCTATGGCAAGGTGAAAAAAAGGCTAAGGCACGACAACGCAAGGCTAGGCAATGCACGAAAGGCAAGCAAAGGGTAACGGAAGGCAAGGAAGGCAAGGGAAAGCAAGGCAAGGCAAGGGTAACAGAAGGAACGGCTCGGCAAGGGGAAACAAGGCTAAGGCACGGCAACGCACGGCTAGGCAATGCACGGACAGCCAAGGAAAGGGTAACGCAAGGCAAGGCACGGTCAGGCGAGGCAAGGCTAATGCACGACAACGCAAGGCTAGGCAGTGCACCGCTAGGCAGGGAAAGAGTAACGGAAGGAAAGGAACGCAAGGCAAAGCAATGCAAGGCAAGTGTAACAAAAGTCCCGGCACGGCAAAGGGAAACAAGGCGAAGGGACGGCAACGCACGGCTAGGCAATGCACTGCCACGCAAGGAAAGGGTAACGCAAGGCAAGGAACTGTCAGGCGAGGCAAGGCTAAGGCACGACAACGCAAGGCTAGGCAATGCACGGAAGGCAAGCAAAGAGTAACGGAAGGCAAGGAAGGCAAGGGAAAGCAAGGCAAGGCAAGGGTAACGGAAGGAAACGCACGGCAACGGGAAACAAGGCTAAGGCACGACAACGCACGGCTAGGCAATGCATGGCAAGGCAAGGAAAGGGTAACGCAAGGCAAGGCACATTTAGGCGAGGCAAGGCTAAGGCACGACAACGCAAGGCTAGGCAATGCACGGAAGGCAAGCAAAGAGTAACGGAAGACAAGGAAGGCAAGGGAAAGCAAGGCAAGGCAAGGGTAACGGAAGGAATGGCACGGCAAGGGGAAACAAGCCTAAGGCACGACAACGCACGGCTAGGCAATGCACGGCAAGGCAAGGAAAGGGTAACGCAAGGCAAGGCACTGTCAGGAGAGGGAAGGCTAATGCACGACAACGCAAGGCTAGGCAGTGCACGGCTAGGCAGGGAAAGAGTAACGGAAGGAAAGGAAGTCAAGGCAAAGCAAGGCAAGGCAAGTGTAACAAAAGGCACGGCACGGCAAGGGGAAACAAGGCGAAGGGACGGCAACGCACGGCTAGGCAATGCACGGGCAGGCAAGGAAAGGGTAACGAAAGGCAAGGCACGATGAGGCAAGGCAAGGCTAATGCACGACAATACAAGGATAGGCAGTGCACGGTAAGGCAAGGATAGAGTAACGGAAGGAATGGAAGGCAAGGCAAATCAACGCAAGGGAAGTGTAACAAAACGCAAGGCACGGCAAGGGGAAACAAGGCTAAGGCACGACAACGCACGGCTAGGCAATGCACGGCAAGGCAAGGAAAGGGTAACGCAAGGCAAGGCACGTTGAGGCAAGGCAAGGCTAATTCACGACAACGCACGGCTAGGCAATGCACGGCAAGGCAAGGAAAGGCTAACGAAAGGCAAGGCACGGTCAGGCGAGGCAAGGCTAAGGCACGACAACGCAAGGCTAGGCAATGCACGGAAGGCAAGCAAAGAGTAACGGAAGGCAAGGAAGGCAAGGCAAAGCAAGGCAAGGCAAGTGTAACAAAAGGCACGGCACGGCAAGGGGAACCAAGGCTAAGGCACGACAACGCAGGACTAGGCACTGCACGGGAAGGCAAGGAAAGGGTAACGCAAGTCAAGGCACGGTGAGGCAAGGCCAGGCTAATGCACGACAACGCACGGCTAGGCAATGCACGGCAAGGTAAGGAAAGAGTAACGGAAGGCAAGGAAGGCAAGGCAAAGCATGGCAACGCAAGCAATGGTAAGGCAAGGTGAAACAAAGCTAAGGCACGAGAACGCACGGTTAGGCAATGCACGGCAAGGCAAGGAAGGGGTAACGCAAGGCAAGGCACTGACAGGCGAGGCAAGGCTAATGCAGGACAACGCACGGCTAGGCAATGCACGGCAAGGCAAGGAAAGGGTAACGCAAGGCAAGGCACGGTCAGGCGATTCAAGGCTAAGGAACGACAACGCAAGGCTAGGCAATGCACGGAAGGCAAGCAAAGAGTAACGGAAGGCAAGGAAGGGAAGGCAAAGCAAGCAAGGCAAGTGTAACAAAAGGCACGGCACGGCAAGGGGAACCAAGGCTAAGGCACGACAACGCAGGACTAGGCAATGCACGGCAAGGCAAGGAAAGGGTAACGCAAGGCAAGGCACTGACAGGCGAGGCAAGGTTAAGGAACGACAACGCACGGCTAGGCAATGCACGGCAAGGTAAGGAAAGGGTA
The DNA here is from genome assembly GCF_037893015.1 of Macrotis lagotis. NCBI lineage: Eukaryota > Metazoa > Chordata > Mammalia > Peramelemorphia > Peramelidae > Macrotis > Macrotis lagotis. Next base: position 141,370 of record NW_027422160.1, on the reverse strand, counting down.
ACGCAAGGCAAGGCACGGTCAGGCGAGGCAAGGTTAAGGAATGACAACGCAAGGCTAGGCAATGCACGGAAGGCAAGCAAAGAGTAACGGAAGGCAAGGAATGCAAGGCAAAGCAAGGCAACGCAAGCAAGGCTATGGCAAGGTGAAAAAAGGCTAAGGCACGACAACGCAAGGCTAGGTAATCCACGGAAGGCAAGCAAAGAGTAACGGAAGGCAAGGAAAGCAAGGGAAAGCAAGGCAAGGCAAGGGTAACAGAAGGAACGGCACGGTAAGGGGAAACAAGGCTAAGGCACGACAACGCAGGGCTAGGCAATGCACGGCAAGGCAAGGAAAGGGTAACGCAAGGCAAGGAACTGTCAGGCGAGGCAAGGCTAAGGCACGACAAGGCAAGGCTAGGCAATGCACGGAAGGCAAGCAAAGAGTAAAGGAAGGCAAGGAAGGCAAGGGAAAGCAAGGGAAGACAAGGGTAACGGAAGGAACGGCACGGTAAGGGGAAACAAGGCTAAGGCACGACAACGCAGGGCTAGGCAATGCACGGCAAGGCAAGGAAAGGGTAACTCAAGGCAAGGCACGGTGAGGCAAGGCAAGGCTAATGCACGACAGCGCAAGGCTAGGCAATGCACGGAAGGCAAGCAAAGAGTAACGGAAGGCAAGGAATGAAAGGCAAAGCAAGGCAACGCTAGCAAGGCTATGGCAAGGTGAAAAAAAGGCTAAGGCACGACAACGCAAGGCTAGGCAATGCACGAAAGGCAAGCAAAGGGTAACGGAAGGCAAGGAAGGCAAGGGAAAGCAAGGCAAGGCAAGGGTAACAGAAGGAACGGCTCGGCAAGGGGAAACAAGGCTAAGGCACGGCAACGCACGGCTAGGCAATGCACGGACAGCCAAGGAAAGGGTAACGCAAGGCAAGGCACGGTCAGGCGAGGCAAGGCTAATGCACGACAACGCAAGGCTAGGCAGTGCACCGCTAGGCAGGGAAAGAGTAACGGAAGGAAAGGAACGCAAGGCAAAGCAATGCAAGGCAAGTGTAACAAAAGTCCCGGCACGGCAAAGGGAAACAAGGCGAAGGGACGGCAACGCACGGCTAGGCAATGCACTGCCACGCAAGGAAAGGGTAACGCAAGGCAAGGAACTGTCAGGCGAGGCAAGGCTAAGGCACGACAACGCAAGGCTAGGCAATGCACGGAAGGCAAGCAAAGAGTAACGGAAGGCAAGGAAGGCAAGGGAAAGCAAGGCAAGGCAAGGGTAACGGAAGGAAACGCACGGCAAGGGGAAACAAGGCTAAGGCACGACAACGCACGGCTAGGCAATGCACGGCAAGGCAAGGAAAGGGTAACGCAAGGCAAGGCACGGTGAGGCAAGGCAAGGCTAATGCACGACAACGCACGGCTAGGCAATGCACGGCAAGGCAAGGAAAGGGTAACGCAAGGGAAGGCACGGTCAGACGAGGAAAGGCTAAGGCACGACAACGCAAGGCTAGGCAATGCACGGAAGGCAAGCAAAGAGTAACGGAAGGCAAGGAATGCAAGGCAAAGCAAGGCAACGCAAGCAAGTCTATGGCAAGGTGAAAAAAGGCTAAAGCACGACAACGCAAGGCTACGCAATGCACGGAAGGCAAGCAAAGAGTAACGGAAGGCAAGGAAGGCAAGGGAAAGCAAGGCAAGGCAAGGGTAACAGAAGGAACGGCTCGGCAAGGGGAAACAAGGCTAAGGCACGACAACGCAAGGCTAGGCAATGCACGGAAGGCAAGCAAAGAGTAACGGAAGGCAAGGAAGGCAAGGGAAAGCAAGGCAAGGCAAGGGTAACAAAAGGCACGGCACGGCAAGGGGAACCAAGGCTAAGGCACGACAACGCAGGACTAGGCACTGCACGGGAAGGCAAGGAAAGGGTAACGCAAGTCAAGGCACGGTGAGGGAAGGCCAGGCTAATGCACGACAACGCACGGCTAGACAATGCACGGCACGGTAAGGAAAGAGTAACGGAAGGCAAGGAAGGCAAGGCAAAGCATGGCAACGCAAGCAATGGTAAGGCAAGGTGAAACAAAGCTAAGGCACGAGAACGCACGGTTAGGCAATGCACGGCAAGGCAAGGAAGGGGTAACGCAAGGCAAGGCACTGACAGGCGAGGCAAGGCTAATGCAGGACAACGCACGGCTAGGCAATGCACGGCAAGGCAAGGAAAGGGTAACGCAAGGCAAGGCACGGTCAGGCGAGTCAAGGCTAAGGAACGACAACGCAAGGCTAGGCAATGCACGGAAGGCAAGCAAAGAGTAACGGAAGGCAAGGAAGGGAAGGCAAAGCAAGCAAGGCAAGTGTAACAAAAGGCACGGCACGGCAAGGGGAACCAAGGCTAAGGCACGACAACGCAGGACTAGGCAATGCACGGCAAGGCAAGGAAAGGGTAACGCAAGGCAAGGCACTGACAGGCGAGGCAAGGCTAAGGCACGACAAGGCAAGGCTAGGCAATGCACGGAAGGCAAGCAAAGAGTAAAGGAAGGCAAGGAAGGCAAGGGAAAGCAAGGGAAGACAAGGGTAACGGAAGGAACGGCACGGTAAGGGGAAACAAGGCTAAGGCACGACAACGCAGGGCTAGGCAATGCACGGCAAGGCAAGGAAAGGGTAACTCAAGGCAAGGCACGGTGAGGCAAGGCAAGGCTAATGCACGACAGCGCAAGGCTAGGCAATGCACGGAAGGCAAGCAAAGAGTAACGGAAGGCAAGGAATGAAAGGCAAAGCAAGGCAACGCTAGCAAGGCTATGGCAAGGTGAAAAAAAGGCTAAGGCACGACAACGCAAGGCTAGGCAATGCACGAAAGGCAAGCAAAGGGTAACGGAAGGCAAGGAAGGCAAGGGAAAGCAAGGCAAGGCAAGGGTAACAGAAGGAACGGCTCGGCAAGGGGAAACAAGGCTAAGGCACGGCAACGCACGGCTAGGCAATGCACGGAGAGCCAAGGAAAGGGTAACGCAAGGCAAGGCACGGTCAGGCGAGGCAAGGCTAATGCACGACAACGCAAGGCTAGGCAGTGCACCGCTAGGCAGGGAAAGAGTAACGGAAGGAAAGGAACGCAAGGCAAAGCAATGCAAGGCAAGTGTACCAAAAGTCCCGGCACGGCAAAGGGAAACAAGGCGAAGGGACGGCAACGCACGGCTAGGCAATGCACTGCCACGCAAGGAAAGGGTAACGCAAGGCAAGGAACTGTCAGGCGAGGCAAGGCTAAGGCACGACAACGCAAGGCTAGGCAATGCACGGAAGGCAAGCAAAGAGTAACGGAAGGCAAGGAAGGCAAGGGAAAGCAAGGCAAGGCAAGGGTAACGGAAGGAAACGCACGGCAACGGGAAACAAGGCTAAGGCACGACAACGCACGGCTAGGCAATGCACGGCAAGGCAAGGAAAGGGTAACGCAAGGCAAGGCACGGTGAGGCAAGGCAAGGCTAATGCACAACAACCCACGGCTAGGCAATGCACGGCAAGGCAAGGAAACGGTAACGCAAGGGAAAACACGGTCAGGCGAAGCAAGGCTAAGGCACGACAACGCAAGGCTAGGCAATGCACGGAAGGCAAGCAAAGAGTAACGGAAGGCAAGGAATGCAAGGCAAAGCAAGGCAACGCAAGCAAGTCTATGGCAAGGTGAAAAAAGGCTAAAGCACGACAACGCAAGGCTACGCAATGCACGGAAGGCAAGCAAAGAGTACCGGAAGGCAAGGAAGGCAAGGGAAAGCAAGGCAAGGCAAGGGTAACAGAAGGAACGGCTCGGCAAGGGGAAACAAGGCTAAGGGACGGCAACGCACGGCTAGGCAATGCACGGCCAGCCAAGGAAAGGGTAAGGCAAGGCAAGGCACGGTCAGGCAAGGCAAGGCTAATGCACGACAATGCAAGGCTAGGCAGTGCACGGTAAGGCAAGGAAAGAGTAACGGAAGGAAAGGAAGGCAAGGCAAATCCAGGCAAGGCAAGTGTAACAAAAGGCACGGCACGGCAAGGGGAAACAAGGCTAAGGCACGACAACGCACGGCTAGGCAATGCACAGCAAGGCAAGGAAAGGGCAACGCAAGGCAAGGCACGGTGAGGCAAGGCAAGGCTAATGCACGACAACGTAAGGCTAGGCAGTGCACGGCTAGGCAGGGAAAGAGTAACGGAAGGAAAGGAAAGCAAGGCAAACCAAGGCAAGGCAAGTGTAACAAAAGGCACGGCACGGCAAGGGGAAACAAGGCGAAGGGACGGCAACGCACGGCTAGGCAATGCACGGCCAGCGAAGGAAAGGGTAACGCAAGGCAAGGCACGGTCAGGCGTGGCAAGGCTAAGGAACGACAACGCAAGACTAGACAATGCACATAAGGCAAGCAAAGAGTAACGGAAGGCAAGGAATGCAAGGCAAAGCAAGGCAACGCAAGCAAGTCTATGGCAAGGTGAAAAAAGGCTAAAGCACGACAACGCAAGGCTACGCAATGCACGGAAGGCAAGCAAAGAGTAACGGAAGGCAAGGAAGGCAAGGGAAAGCAAGGCAAGCCAAGGGTAACAGAAGGAACGGCTCGGCAAGGGGAAACAAGGCTAATGCACGACAACGCACGGCTAGGCAATGCACGGCAAGGCAAGGAAAGGCTAACGCAAGGCAAGGCACGGTCAGGCGAGGCAAGGCTAAGGCACGACAACGCAAGGCTAGGCAGTGCACGGCTAGGCAGGGAAAGAGTAACGGAAGGAAAGGAAGGTAAGGCAAAGCAAGGCAAGGCAAGTGTAACAAAAGGCACGGCACGGCAAGGGGAAACAAGGTGAAGGGACGGTAACGCACGGCTAGGCAATGCACGGCCAGGCAAGGAAAGGGTAACGCAAGGCAAGGCACGGTGAGGCAAGGCAAGGCTAAGGCACGACAACGCAAGGCTAGGCAATGCACGGAAGGCAAGCAAAGAGTAACGGAAGGCAAGGAATGCAAGGCAAAGCAAGGCAACGCAAGCAAGGCTATGGCAAGGTGAAAAAAGGCGAAGGCACGGCAACGCAAGGCTAGGCAATGCACGGAAGGCAAACAAAGAGGAACGGAAGGCAAGGAAGGCAAGGGAAAGCAAGGCAAGGCAAGGGTAACGGAAGGAAACGCACGGCAAGGGGAAACAAGGCTAAGGCACGGCAACGCACGGCTAGGCAATGCACGGCAAGGCAAGGAAAGGGTAACGCAAGGCAAGGCACGGTCAGGCAAGGCAAGGCTAAGGCACGGCAACGCACGGCCAGGCAATGCACGGAAGGCAAGGAAAGGGTAAAGCAAGGCAAGGCACGGTGAGGCAAGGCAAGGCTAATGCACGACAACGCACGGCTAGGCAATGGCAAGGCAAGGCAATGCACGGAAGGCAAGCAAAGAGTAACGGAAGGCAAGGAATGCAAGGCAAAGCAAGGCAACGCAAGCAAGGCTATGGCAAGGTGAAAAAAGGCGAAGGCACGGCAACGCAAGGCTAGGCAATGCAGGGAAGGCAAGCAAAGAGTAACGGAAGGCAAGGAAGGCAAGGCAAAGAAAGGCAACGCAAGCAAGGCTATAGCAAGGTGAAACAGAGGTAAGGCACGACAACGCATGGCTAGGCAATGCACGGCCAGCCAAGGAAACGGTAACGCAAGGCAAGGCACGGTCAGGCGTGGCAAGGCTAAGGCACGACAACGCAAGGCTAGGCAATGCACGGAAGCCAAGCAAAGAGTAACGGAAGGCAAGGAAGGCAAGGCAAAGAAAGGCAACGCAAGCAAGGCTATAGCAAGGTGAAACAAAGCTAAGGCACGACAACGCATGGCTAGGCAATGCACGGCAAGGCAAGGAAAGGGTAACGCAAGGCAAGGCACGGTGAGGCAAGGCAAGGCTAATGCACGACAACGCACGGCTAGGCAATGCACGGCCAGGCAAGGAAAGGGTAACGCAAGGCAAGGCACGGTCAGGCGAGACAAGGCTAAGGCACGACAATGCAAGGCTAGACATTGCACGGAAGGCAAGCAAAGAGTAACGGAAGGCAAGGAATGCAAGGCAAACCAAGGCAACGCAAGCAAGGCTATGGCAAGGTGATAAAAGGCTAAAGCACGACAACGCAAGGCTGCGCAATGCACGGAACGCAAGCAAAGAGTAACGGAAGGCAAGGAAGGCAAGGGAAAGCAAGGCAAGGCAAGGGTAACGAAAGGAAAGTCACGGCAAGGGGAAACAAGGCTAAGGCACGACAACGCTCGGCTAGGAAACGAACGGCAAGGCAAGGAAAGGGTAACGCAAGGCAAGGCACGGTGAGGCAAGGCAAGGCTAATGCACGACAACGCAGGGCTAGTCAATGCACGGCAAGGCAAGGAAAGGGTAACGGAAGGGAAGGCATGGTCAGACGAGGCAAGGCTAAGGCACAACAACGCAATGCTAGGCAATGCACGGAAGGCAAACAAAGAGGAACGGAAGGCAAGGAAGGCAAGGGAAAGCAAGGCAAGGCAAGGGTAACGGAAGGAAACGCACGGCAAGGGGAAACAAGGCTAAGGCACGGCAACGCACGGCTAGGCAATGCACGGCAAGGCAAGGAAAGGGTAACGCAAGGCAAGGCACGGTCAGGCATGGCAAGGCTAAGGCACGGCAACGCACGGCCAAGCAATGCACGGAAGGCAAGGAAAGGGTAACGCAAGGCAAGGCACGGTGAGGCAAGGCAAGGCTAATGCACGACAATGCACGGCTAGGCAATGCACGGCAAGGCAAGGAAAGGGTAACGCAAGGGAAGGCACGGTCAGACGAGGCAAGGCTAAGGCACGACAACGCAAGGCTAGGCAATGCACGGAAGGCAAGCAAAGAGTAACGGAAGCCAAGGAAGGCAAGGGAAAGCAAGGCAAGGCTAGGGTAACAAAAGGCACGGCACGGCAAGGGGAACCAAGGCTAAGGCACGACAACGCAGGACTAGGCAATGCACGTCAAGGCAAGGAAAGGGTAACGCATGGCAAGGCACGGTGAGGCAAGGCAAGGCTAATGCACGACAACGCACGGGTAGGCAATGCACGCCAAGGTAAGGAAATAGTAACGGAAGGCAAGGAAGGCAAGGCAAAGCATGGCAACGCAAGCAATGCTAAGGGAAGGTGAAACAAGGCTAAGGCACGAGAACGCACGGTTAGGCAATGCACGGCAAGGCAAGGAAGGGGTAACGCAAGGCAAGACACGGTCAGGCAAGGCAAGGCTAATGCACGACAACGCAAGGCTAGGCAGTGCACGGTAAGGCAAGGAAAGAGTAACGGAAGGAAAGGAAGGCAAGGCAAATCCAGGCAATGCAAGTGTAACAAAAGGCACGGCACAGCAAGGGGAAACAAGGCTAAGGCACGACAACGCACGGCTAGGCAATGCACGGCAAGGCAAGGAAAGGGTAACGCAAGGCAAGGCACGGTGAGGCAAGGCAAGGCTAATTCACGACAACGCACGGCTAGGCAATGCACGGCAAGGCAAGGAAAGGGTAACGCAAGGCAAGGCACTGTCAGGCGAGGGAAGGCTAATGCACGACAATACAAGGCTAGGCAATGCACGGAAGGCAAGCAAAGAGTAACGGAAGGCAAGGAAGGCAAGGGAAAGCAAGGGAAGTCAAGGGTAACAGAAGGAACGGCTCGGCAATGGGAAAAAAGGCTAAGGCACGGCAACGCACGGCTAGGCAATGCACGGCCAGCCAAGGAAAGGGTAACGCAAGGCAAGGCACGGTCAGGCAAGGCAAGGCTAATGCACGACAATACAAGGCTAGGCAATGCACGGAAGGCAAGCAAAGAGTAACGGAAGGCAAGGAATGCAAGGCAAAGCAAGGCAACGCAAGCAAGGCTATGGCAAGGTGAAAAAAGGCGAAGGCAGGGCAACGCAAGGCTAGGCAATGCACGGAAGGCAAGCAAAGAGTAACGGAAGGCAAGGAAGGCAAGGCAAAGAAAGGCAACGCAAGCAAGTCTATAGCAAGGTGAAACAAAGCTAAGGCACGACAACGCACGGCTAGGCAATGCACGGCAAGGCAAGGAATGGGTAACGCAAGTCAAGGCACGGTAAGGCAAGGCAAGGCTAATGCACGACAACGCACGGCTAGACAATGCACGGCAAGGCAAGGAAAGGGTAACGCACGGCAAGGCACGGTTAGTCGAAGCAAGGCTAAGGCACGACAACGCAAGGCTAGGGAATGCACGGAAGGCAAGCAAAGAGTAACGGAAGGCAAGGAAGGCAAGGGAAAGCAAGGCAAGGCAAGGGTAACGGAAGGAACGGCACGGCAAGGGGAAACAAGGCTATGGCACGACAACGCACGGCTAGGCAATGCATGGCAAGGCAAGGAAAGGGTAACGCAAGGCAAGGCACATTTAGGCGAGGCAAGGCTAAGGCACGACAACGCAAGGCTAGGCAATGCACGGAAGGCAAGCAAAGAGTAACGGAAGACAAGGAAGGCAAGGGAAAGCAAGGCAAGGCAAGGGTAACGGAAGGAATGGCACGGCAAGGGGAAACAAGCCTAAGGCACGACAACGCACGGCTAGGCAATGCACGGCAAGGCAAGGAAAGGGTAACGCAAGGCAAGGCACTGTCAGGAGAGGGAAGGCTAATGCACGACAACGCAAGGCTAGGCAGTGCACGGCTAGGCAGGGAAAGAGTAACGGAAGGAAAGGAAGTCAAGGCAAAGCAAGGCAAGGCAAGTGTAACAAAAGGCACGGCACGGCAAGGGGAAACAAGGCGAAGGGACGGCAACGCACGGCTAGGCAATGCACGGGCAGGCAAGGAAAGGGTAACGAAAGGCAAGGCACGATGAGGCAAGGCAAGGCTAATGCACGACAATACAAGGATAGGCAGTGCACGGTAAGGCAAGGAAAGAGTAACGGAAGGAATGGAAGGCAAGGCAAATCCACGCAAGGGAAGTGTAACAAAACGCAAGGCACGGCAAGGGGAAACAAGGCTAAGGCACGACAACGCACGGCTCGGCAATGCACGGCAAGGCAAGGAAAGGGTAACGCAAGGCAAGGCACGTTGAGGCAAGGCAAGGCTAATTCACGACAACGCACGGCTAGGCAATGCACGGCAAGGCAAGGAAAGGCTAACGCAAGGCAAGGCACGGTCAGGCGAGGCAAGGCTAAGGCACGACAACGCAAGGCTAGGCAATGCACGGAAGGCAAGCAAAGAGTAACGGAAGGCAAGGAATGCAAGGCAAAGCAAGGCAACGCAAGCAAGGCTATGGCAAGGTGAAAAAAGGCTAAGGCACGACAACGCAAGGCTAGGTAATCCACGGAAGGCAAGCAAAGAGTAACGGAAGGCAAGGAAAGCAAGGGAAAGCAAGGCAAGGCAAGGGTAACAGAAGGAACGGCACGGTAAGGGGAAACAAGGCTAAGGCACGACAACGCAGGGCTAGGCAATGCACGGCAAGGCAAGGAAAGGGTAACGCAAGGCAAGGAACTGTCAGGCGAGGCAAGGCTAAGGCACGACAAGGCAAGGCTAGGCAATGCACGGAAGGCAAGCAAAGAGTAAAGGAAGGCAAGGAAGGCAAGGGAAAGCAAGGGAAGATAAGGGTAACGGAAGGAACGGCACGGTAAGGGGAAACAAGGCTAAGGCACGACAACCCAGGGCTAGGCAATGCACGGCAAGGCAAGGAAAGGGTAACTCAAGGCAAGGCACGGTGAGGCAAGGCAAGGCTAATGCACGACAGCGCAAGGCTAGGCAATGCACGGAAGGCAAGCAAAGAGTAACGGAAGGCAAGGAATGCAAGGCAAAGCAAGGCAACGCAAGCAAGGCTATGGCAAGGTGAAAAAAAGGCTAAGGCACGACAACGCAAGGCTAGGCAATGCACGGAAGGCAAGCAAAGGGTAACGGAAGGCAAGGAAGGCAAGGGAAAGCAAGGAAAGGCAAGGGTAACAGAAGGAACGGCTCGGCAAGTGGAAACAAGGCTAAGGCACGGCAACGCACGGCTAGGCAATGCACGGACAGCCAAGGAAAGGGTAACGCAAGGCAAGGCACGGTCAGGCGAGGCAAGGCTAATGCACGACAACGCAAGGCTAGGCAGTGCACGGCTAGGCAAGGAAAGAGTAACGGAAGGAAAGGAACGCAAGGCAAAGCAATGCAAGGCAAGTGTAACAAAAGTCCCGGCACGGCAAGGGAAACAAGGCTAAGGGACGGCAACGCACGGCTAGGCAATGCACTGCCAGGCAAGGAAAGGGTAACGCAAGGCAAGGCACGGTCAGGCGAGGCAAGGCTAAGGCACGACAACGCAAGGCTAGGCAATGCACGGAAGGCAAGCAAAGAGTAACGGAAGGCAAGGAAGGCAAGGGAAAGCAAGGCAAGGCAAGGGTAACGGAAGGAACGGCACGGCAAGGGGAAACAAGGCTAAGGCACGACAACGCACGGCTAGGCAATGCACGGCAAGGCAAGGAAAGGGTAACGCAAGGCAAGGCACATTTAGGCGAGGCAAGGCTAAGGCACGACAACGCAAGGCTAGGCAATGCACGGAAGGCAAGCAAAGAGTAACGGAAGACAAGGAAGGCAAGGGAAAGCAAGGCAAGGCAAGGGTAACGGAAGGAATGGCACGGCAAGGGGAAACAAGGCTAAGGCACGACAACGCACGGCTAGGCAATGCACGGCAAGGCAAGGAAAGGGTAACGCAAGGCAAGGCACTGTCAGGAGAGGGAAGGCTAATGCACGACAACGCAAGGCTAGGCAGTGCACGGCTAGGCAGGGAAAGAGTAACGGAAGGAAAGGAAGTCAAGGCAAAGCAAGGCAAGGCAAGTGTAACAAAAGGCACGGCACGGCAAGGGGAAACAAGGCGAAGGGACGGCAACGCACGGCTAGGCAATGCACGGGCAGGCAAGGAAAGGGTAACGAAAGGCAAGGCACGATGAGGCAAGGCAAGGCTAATGCACGACAATACAAGGATAGGCAGTGCACGGTAAGGCAAGGAAAGAGTAACGGAAGGAATGGAAGGCAAGGCAAATCCACGCAAGGCAAGTGTAACAAAAGGCAAGGCACGGCAAGGGGAAACAAGGCTAAGGCACGACAACGCACGGCTAGGCAATGCACGGCAAGGCAAGGAAAGGGTAACGCAAGGCAAGGCACGTTGAGGCAAGGCAAGGCTAATTCACGACAACGCACGGCTAGGCAATGCACGGCAAGGCAAGGAAAGGCTAACGCAAGGCAAGGCACGGTCAGGCGAGGCAAGGCTAAGGCACGACAACGCAAGGCTAGGTAATGCACGGAAGGCAAGCAAAGAGTAACGGAAGGCAAGGAAGGCAAGGCAAAGCAAGGCAAGGCAAGTGTAACAAAAGGCACGGCACGGCAAGGGGAACCAAGGCTAAGGCACGACAACGCAGGACTAGGCACTGCACGGGAAGGCAAGGAAAGGGTAACGCAAGTCAAGGCACGGTGAGGCAAGGCCAGGCTAATGCACGACAACGCACGGCTAGGCAATGCACGGCAAGGTAAGGAAAGAGTAACGGAAGGCAAGGAAGGCAAGGCAAAGCATGGCAACGCAAGCAATGGTAAGGCAAGGTGAAACAAAGCTAAGGCACGAGAACGCACGGTTAGGCAATGCACGGCAAGGCAAGGAAGGGGTAACGCAAGGCAAGGCACTGACAGGCGAGGCAAGGCTAATGCAGGACAACGCACGGCTAGGCAATGCACGGCAAGGCAAGGAAAGGGTAACGCAAGGCAAGGCACGGTCAGGCGAGGCAAGGCTAAGGAACGACAACGCAAGGCTAGGCAATGCACGGAAGGCAAGCAAAGAGTAACGGAAGGCAAGGAAGGGAAGGCAAAGCAAGGCAAGGCAAGTGTAACAAAAGGCACGGCACGGCAAGGTGAAACCAAGGCTAAGGCACGACAACGCAGGCTAGGCAATGCACGGCAAGGCAAGGAAAGGGTAACGCAAGGCAAGGCACTGACAGGCGAGGCAAGGCTAAGGCACGACAACGCACGGCTAGGCAATGCACGGCAAGGCAAGGAAAGGGTAACGCAAGGCAAGGCACGGTCAGGCGAGGCAAGGCTAAGGAACGACAACGCAAGGCTAGGCAATGCACGGAAGGCAAGCAAAGAGTAACGGAAGGCAAGGAATGCAAGGCAAAGCAAGGCAACGCAAGCAAGGCTATGGCAAGGTGAAAAAAGGCTAAGGCACGACAACGCAAGGCTAGGCAATCCACGGAAGGCAAGCAAAGAGTAACGGAAGGCAAGGAAAGCAAGGGAAAGCAAGGCAAGGCAAGGGTAACAGAAGGAACGGCACGGTAAGGGGAAACAAGGCTAAGGCACGACAACGCAGGGCTAGGCAATGCACGGCAAGGCAAGGAAAGGGTAACGCAAGGCAAGGAACTGTCAGGCGAGGCAAGGCTAAGGCACGACAAGGCAAGGCTAGGCAATGCACGGAAGGCAAGCAAAGAGTAACGGAAGGCAAGGAATGAAAGGCAAAGCAAGGCAACGCTAGCAAGGCTATGGCAAGGTGAAAAAAAGGCTAAGGCACGACAACGCAAGGCTAGGCAATGCACGGAAGGCAAGCAAAGGGTAACGGAAGGCAAGGAAGGCAAGGGAAAGCAAGGCAAGGCAAGGGTAACAGAAGGAACGGCTCGGCAAGGGGAAACAAGGCTAAGGCACGGCCACGCACGGCTAGGCAATGCACGGACAGCCAAGGAAAGGGTAACGCAAGGCAAGGCACGGTCAGGCGAGGCAAGGCTAATGCACGACAACGCAAGGCTAGGCAGTGCACGGCTAGGCAGGGAAAGAGTAACGGAAGGAAAGGAACGCAAGGCAAAGCAAGGCAAGGCAAGTGTAACAAAAGGCCGGCACGGCAAGGGGAAACAAGGCGAAGGGACGGCAACGCACGGCTAGGCAATGCACGGCCAGGCAAGGAAAGGGTAACGCAAGGCAAGGCACGGTCAGGCGAGGCAAGGCTAAGGCACGACAACGCAAGGCTAGGCAATGCACGGAAGGCAAGCAAAGAGTAACGGAAGGCAAGGAAGGCAAGGGAAAGCAAGGCAAGGCAAGGGTAACGGAAGGAACGGCACGGCAAGGGGAAACAAGGCTAAGGCACGACAACGCACGGCTAGGCAATGCACGGCAAGGCAAGGAAAGGGTAACGCAAGGCAAGGCACGGTGAGGCAAGGCAAGGCTAATGCACGACAACGCACGGCTAGGCAATGCACGGCAAGGCAAGGAAAGGTAACGCAAGGGAAGGCACGGTCAGACGAGGAAAGGCTAAGGCACGACAACGCAAGGCTAGGCAATGCACGGAAGGCAAGCAAAGAGTAACGGAAGGCAAGGAATGCAAGGCAAATCAAGGCAACGCAAGCAAGTCTATGGCAAGGTGAAAAAAGGCTAAAGCACGACAACGCAAGGCTACGCAATGCACGGAAGGCAAGCAAAGAGTACCGGAAGGCAAGGAAGGCAAGGGAAAGCAAGGCAAGGGAAGGGTAACAGAAGGAACGGCTCGGCAAGGGGAAACAAGGCTAAGGGACGGCAACGCACGGCTAGGCAATGCACGGCCAGCCAAGGAAAGGGTAAGGCAAGGCAAGGCACGGTCAGGCAAGGCAAGGCTAATGCACGACAATGCAAGGCTAGGCAGTGCACGGTAAGGCAAGGAAAGAGTAACGGAAGGAAAGGAAGGCAAGGCAAATCCAGGCAAGGCAAGTGTAACAAAAGGCACGGCACGGCAAGGGGAAACAAGGTGAAGGGACGGTAACGCACGGCTAGGCAATGCACGGCCAGGCAAGGAAAGGGTAACGCAAGGCAAGGCACGGTGAGGCAAGGCAAGGCTAAGGCACGACAACGCAAGGCTAGGCAATGCACGGAAGGCAAGCAAAGAGTAACGGAAGGCAAGGAATGCAAGGCAAAGCAAGGCAACGCAAGCAAGGCTATGGCAAGGTGAAAAAAGGCGAAGGCACGGCAACGCAAGGCTAGGCAATGCACGGAAGGCAAACAAAGGGGAACGGAAGGCAAGGAAGGCAAGGGAAAGCAAGGCAAGGCAAGGGTAACGGAAGGAAACGCACGGCAAGGGGAAACAAGGCTAAGGCACGACAACGCACGGCTAGGCAATGCACGGCAAGGCAAGGAAAGGCTAACGAAATGCAAGGCACGGTGAGGCAAGGCAAGGCTAATGCACGACAACGCACGGCTAGGCAATGCACGGCAAGGCAAGGAAAGGCTAACGCAAGGCAAGGCACGGTCAGGCGAGGCAAGGCTAAGGCACGAGAACGCAAGGCTAGGCAATGCACGGAAGGCAAGCAAAGAGTAACGGAAGGCAAGGAATGCAAGGCAAAGCAAGGCAACGCAAGCAAGTCTATGGCAAGGTGAAAAAAGGCTAAAGCAGGACAACGCAAGGCTACGCAATGCACGGAAGGCAAGCAAAGAGTAACGGAAGGCAAGGAAGGCAAGGGAAAGCAAGGCAAGGCAAGGGTAACAGAAGGAACGGCTCGGCAAGGGGAAACAAGGCTAAGGGACGGCAACGCACGGCTAGGCAACGCACGGCCAGCCAAGGAAAGGGTAACGCAAGGCAAGGCACGGTCAGGCAAGGCAAGGCTAATGCACGACAACGCAAGGCTAGGCAGTGCACGGTAAGGCAAGGGAAGAGTAACGGAAGGAAAGGAAGGCAAGGCAAATCCAGGCAAGGCAAGTGTAACAAAAGGCACGGCACGGCAAGGGGAAACAAGGCTAAGGCACGACAACGCAGGACTAGGCAATGCACGGGAAGGCAAGGAAAGGGTAACGCAAGGCAAGGCACGGTGAGGCAAGGCAAGGCTAATGCACGACAACGCACGGCTAGGCAATGCACGGCAAGGTAAGGAAAGAGTAACGGAAGGCAAGGAAGGCAAGGCAAAGCATGGCAACGCAAGCAATGCTAAGGCAAGGTGAAACAAGGCTAAGGCACGAGAACGCACGGTTAGGCAATGCACGGCAAGGCAAGGAAGGGGTAACGCAAGGCAAGGCACTGATAGGCGAGGCAAGGCTAAGGCACGACAACGCACGGCTAGGCAATGCACGGCAAGGCAAGGAAAGGGTAACGCAAGGCAAGGCACGGTCAGGCGAGGCAAGGCTAAGGAATGACAACGCAAGGCTAGGCAATGCACGGAAGGCAAGCAAAGAGTAACGGAAGGCAAGGAATGCAAGGCAAAGCAAGGGAACGCAAGCAAGGCTATGGCAAGGTGAAAAAAGGCTAAGGCACGACAACGCAAGGCTAGGCAATCCACGGAAGGCAAGCAAAGAGTAACGGAAGGCAAGGAAGGCAAGGGAAAGCAAGGCAAGGCAAGGGTAACGGAAGGAAACGCACGGCAAGGGGAAACAAGGCTAAGGCACGACAACGCACCGCTAGGCAATGCACGGCAAGGCAAGGAAAGGGTAACGCAAGGCAAGGCACGGTGAGGCAAGGCAAGGCTAATGCACGACAACGCACGGCTAGGCAATGCACGACAAGGCAAGGAAAGGGTAACGCAAGGGAAGGCACGGTCAGACGAGGCAAGGCTAAGGCACGACAATGCAAGGCTAGGCAATGCACGGAAGGCAAGCAAAGAGTAACGGAAGGCAAGGAATGCAAGGCAAAGCAAGGCAACGCAAGCAAGGCTATGGCAAGGTAAAAAAAGGCTAAGGCACGACAACGCAAGGCTAGGCAGTGCACGGAAGACAAGCAAAGAGTAACGGAAGGCAAGGAAGGCAAGGCAAAGAAAGGAAACGCAAGCAAGTCTATAGCAAGGTGAAACAAAGCTAAGGCACGACAACGGACGGGTAGGCAATGCACGGCAAGGCAAGGAAAGGCTAACTCAAGTCAAGGCACGGTCAGGCGAGGCAAGGCTAAGGCACGACAATGCAAGGCTAGGCAATGCACGGAAGGCAAGCAAAGAGTAACGGAAGGCAAGGAATGCAAGGCAAAGCAAGGCAACGCAAGCAAGTCTATGGCAAGGTGAAAAAAGGCTAAAGCACGGCAACGCAAGGCTAGGCAATGCACGGACGGCAAGCAAAGAGTAACGGAAGGAAAGGAAGGCAAGGCAAATCTACGCAAGGCAAGTGTAACAAAAGGCAAGGCACGGCAAGGGGAAACAAGGCTAAGGCACGACAACGCACGGCTAGGCAATGCACGGCAAGGCAAGGAAAGGCTAACTCAAGGCAAGGCACGGTCAGATGAGGCAAGGCTAAGGCACGACAACGCAAGGCTAGGCAATGCACGGAAGGCAAGCAAAGAGTAACGGAAGGCAAGGAAGGCAAGGGAAAGCAAGGCAAGGCAAGGGTAACAGAAGGAACGGCTCGGCAAGGGGAAACAAGGCTAAGGGACGGCAACGCACGGCTAGGTAATGCACGGCAAGGCAAGGAAAGGCTAACGCAAGGCAAGGCACGGTCAGGCAAGGCAAGGCTAAGGTACGACAACGCAAGGCTAGGCAATGCACCGAAGGCAAGCAAAGATTAACGGAATGCAAGGAAGGCAAGGGAAAGCAAGGCAAGGCAAGGGTAACGGAAGGAACGGCACGGCAACGGGAAACAAGGCTAAGGCACGACAACGCCGGACTAGGCAATGCACGGCAAGGCAAGGAAAGGGTAACGCAAGGCAAGGCACTGTCAGGCGAGGGAAGGCTAATGCACGACAACGCAAGGCTAGGCAGTGCACGGCTAGGCAGGGAAAGAGTAACGGAAGGAAAGGAAGTCAAGGCAAAGCAAGGCAAGGCAAGTGTAACAAAAGGCACGGCACGGCAAGGGGAAACAAGGCGAAGGGACGGCAACGCACGGCTAGGCAATGCACGGGCAGGCAAGGAAAGGGTAACGAAAGGCAAGGCACGATGAGGCAAGGCAAGGCTAATGCACGACAATACAAGGATAGGCAGTGCACGGTAAGGCAAGGAAAGAGTAACGGAAGGAAAGGAAGGCAAGGCAAATCCACGCAAGACAAGTGTAACAAAAGGCAAGGCACGGCAAGGGGAAACAAGGCTAAGGCACGACAACGCACGGCTAGGCAATGCACGGAAGGCAAGCAAACAGTAACGGAAGGCAAGGAATGCAAGGCAAAGCAAGGCAACGCAAGCAAGGCTATGGCAAGGTGAAAAAAGGCTAAGGCACGACAACGCAAGGCTAGGCAATGCACGGAAGGCAAGCAAAGAGTAACGGAAGGCAAGGGAGGCAAGGCAAAGCAAGGCAACGCAAGCAAGGCTATAGCAAGGTGAAACAAGGCTAATGCACGACAACGCACGGCTAGGCAATGCACGGCAAGGCAAGGAAAGGGTAAAGGAAGGCAAGGCACGGTCAGGCGAGGCAAGGCTAAGGAACGACAACGCAAGGCTAGACAATGCACGGAAGGCAAGCAAAGAGTAACGGAAGGCAAGGAATGCAAGGCAAAGCAAGGCAAGGTAAGTGTAACAAAAGGCACGGCACGGCAAGGGGAACCAAGGCTGAGGCACGACAACGCAGGACTAGGCACTGCACGGGAAGGCAAGGAAAGGGTAACGCAAGGCAAGGCACGGTGAGGCAAGGCAAGGCTAATGCACGACAACGCACGGCTAGGCAATGCACGGCAAGGTAAGGAAAGAGTAACGGAAGGCAAGGAAGGCAAGGCAAAGCATGGCAACGCAAGCAATGCTAAGGCAAGGTGAAACAAGGCTAAGGCACGAGAACGCACGGTTAGGCAATGCACGGCAAGGCAAGGAAGGGGTAACGCAAGGCAAGGCACTGACAGGCGAGGCAAGGCTAAGGCACGACAACGCACGGCTAGGCAATGCACGGCAAGGCAAGGAAAGGGTAACGCAAGGCAAGGCACGGTCAGGCGAGGCAAGGCTAAGGAATGACAACGCAAGGCTAGGCAATGCACGGAAGGCAAGCAAAGAGTAACGGAAGGCAAGGAATGCAAGGCAAAGCAAGGCAACGCAAGCAAGGCTATGGCAAGGTGAAAAAAGGCTAAGGCACGACAACGCAAGGCTAGGCAATCCACGGAAGGCAAGCAAAGAGTAACGGAAGGCAAGGAAGGCAAGGGAAAGCAAGGCAAGGCAAGGGTAACGGAAGGAAACGCACGGCAAGGGGAAACAAGGCTAAGGCACGACAACGCACGGCTAGGCAATGCACGGCAAGGCAAGGAAAGGGTAACGCAAAGCAAGGCACGGTGAGGCAAGGCAAGGCTAATGCACGACAACGCACGGCTAGGCAATGCACGGCAAGGTAAGGAAAGGGTAACGCAAGGGAAGGCACGGTCAGACGAGGCAAGTCTAAGGCACGACAACGCAAGGCTAGGCAATGCACGGAAGGCAAGCAAAGAGTAACGGAAGGCAAGGAAGGCAAGGGAAAGCAAGGGAAGTCAAGGGTAACAGAAGGAACGGCTCGGCAATGGGAAAAAAGGCTAAGGCACGGCAACGCACGGCTAGGCAATGCACGGCCAGCCAAGGAAAGGGTAACGCAAGGCAAGGCACTGTCAGGCGAGGGAAGGCTAATGCACGACAACGCAAGGCTAGGCAGTGCACGGCTAGGCAGGGAAAGAGAAAAGGAAGGAAAGGAAGGCAAGGCAAAGCAAGGCAAGGCAAGTGTAACAAAAGGCACGGCACGGCAAGGGGAAACAAGGCGAAGGGACGGAAACGCAGGACTAGGCAATGCACGGCAAGGCAAGGAAAGGTTAACGCAAGGCAAGGCACTGTCAGGCGAGGGAAGGCTAATGCACGACAACACAAGGCTAGGCAGTGCACGGCTAGGCAGGGAAAGAGTAACGGAAGGAAAGGAAAGCAAGGCAAACCAAGGCAAGGCAAGTGTAACAAAAGGCACGGCACGGCAAGGGGAAACAAGGCGAAGGGACGGCAACGCACGGCTAGGCAATGCACGGCCAGCCAAGGAAAGGGTAACGCAAGGCAAGTCACGGTCAGGCGTGGCAAGAGTAAGGAACGACAACGCAAGACTAGACAATGCACATAAGGCAAGCAAAGAGTAACGGAAGGCAAGGAATGCAAGGCAAAGCAAGGCAACGCAAGCAAGTCTATGGCAAGGTGAAAAAAGGCTAAAGCACGACAACGCAAGGCTACGCAATGCACGGAAGGCAAGCAAAGAGTAACGGAAGGCAAGGAAGGCAAGGGAAAGCAAGGCAAGCCAAGGGTAACAGAAGGAACGGCTCGGCAAGGGGAAACAAGGCTAAGGGACGGCAACGCACGGCTAGGCAATGCACGGCCAGCCAAGGAAAGGGTAACGCAAGGCAAGGCACGGTCAGGCAAGGCAAGGCTAATGCACGACAACGCACGGCTAGGCAATGCACGGCAAGGCAAGGAAAGGCTAACGCAAGGCAAGGCAAGGTCAGGCGAGGCAAGCCTAAGGCACGACAACGCAAGGCTAGGCAATGCACGGAAGGCAAGCAAAGAGTAACGGAAGGCAAGGAAGGCAAGGGAAAGCAAGGCAAGGCAAGGGTAACGGAAGGAACGGCACGGCAAGGGGAAACAAGGCTAAGGCACGCAACGCAGGACTAGGCAATGCACGGCAAGGCAAGGAAAGGGTAACGCAAGGCAAGGCACTGTCAGGCGAGGGAAGGCTAATGCACGACAACGCAAGGCTAGGCAGTGCACGGCTAGGCAGGGAAAGAGTAACGGAAGGAAAGGAAGGCAAGGCAAAGCAAGGCAAGGCAAGTGTAACAAAAGGCACGGCACGGCAAGGGGAAACAAGGCGAAGGGACGGTAACGCACGGCTAGGCAATGCACGGCCAGGCAAGGAAAGGGTAACGCAAGGCAAGGCACGGTGAGGAAAGGCAAGGCTAATGCACGACAATACAAGGCTAGGCAATGCACGGAAGGCAAGCAAAGAGTAACGGAAGGCAAGGAATGCAAGGCAAAGCAAGGCAACGCAAGCAAGGCTGTGGCAAGGTGAAAAAAGGCGAAGGCACGGCAACGCAAGGCTAGGCAATGCACGGAAGGCAAGCAAAGAGTAACGGAAGGCAAGGAAGGCAAGGCAAAGAAAGGCAACGCAAGGAAGGCTATAGCAAGGTGAAACAGAGCTAAGGCACGACAACGCATGGCTAGGCAATGCACGGCCAGCCAAGGAAACGGTAACGCAAGGCAAGGCACGGTGAGGCAAGGCAAGGCTAATGCACGACAACGCACGGCTAGGCAATGCACGGCCAGGCAAGGAAAGGGTAACGCAAGGCAAGGCACGGTCAGGCGAGACAAGGCTAAGGAACGACAATGCAAGGCTAGACATTGCACGGAAGGCAAGCAAAGAGTAACGGAAGGCAAGGAATGCAAGGCAAAGCAAGGCAACGCAAGCAAGGCTATGGCAAGGTGAAAAAAGGCTAAAGCACGACAACGCAAGGCTACGCAATGCACGGAACGCAAGCAAAGAGTAACGGAAGGCAAGGAAGGCAAGGGAAAGCAAGGCAAGGCAAGGGTAACGAAAGGAAAGTCACGGCAAGGGGAAACAAGGCTAAGGCACGACAACGCTCGGCTAGGCAACGAACGGCAAGGCAAGGAAAGGGTAACGCAAGGCAAGGCACGGTGAGGCAAGGCAAGGCTAATGCACGACAACGCACGGCTAGTCAATGCACGGCAAGGCAAGGAAAGGGTAACGCAAGGGAAGGCACGGTCAGACGAGGCAAGGCTAAGGCACGACAACGCAAGGCTAGGCAATGCACGGAAGGCAAACAAAGAGGAACCGAAGGCAAGGAAGGCAAGGGAAAGCAAGGCAAGGCAAGGGTAACGGAAGGAAACGCACGGCAAGGGGAAACAAGGCTAAGGCACGGCAACGCACGGCTAGGCAATGCACGGCAAGGCAAGGAAAGGGTAACGCAAGGCAAGGCACGGTCAGGCATGGCAAGGCTAAGGCACGGCAACGCACGGCCAAGCAATGCACGGAAGGCAAGGAAAGGGTAACGCAAGGCAAGGCACGGTGAGGCAAGGCAAGGCTAATGCACGACAACGCACGGCTAGGCAATGCACGGCAAGGCAAGGAAAGGGTAACGCAAGGGAAGGCACGGTCAGACGAGGCAAGGCTAAGGCACGACAACGCAAGGCTAGGCAATGCACGGAAGGCAAGCAAAGAGTAACGGAAGGCAAGGAAGGCAAGGGAAAGCAAGGCAAGGCAAGGGTAACAAAAGGCACGGCACGGCAAGGGGAAACAAGGCTAAGGCACGACAACGCACGGCTAGGCAATGCACGGCAAGGCAAGGAAAGGGTAACGAATGGCAAGGCACGGTGAGGCAAGGCAAGGCTAATGCACGACAACGCACGGGTAGGCAATGCACGCCAAGGTAAGGAAATAGTAACGGAAGGCAAGGAAGGCAAGGCAAAGCATGGCAACGCAAGCAATGCTAAGGGAAGGTGAAACAAGGCTAAGGCACGAGAACGCACGGTTAGGCAATGCACGGCAAGGCAAGGAAGGGGTAACGCAAGGCAAGACACGGTCAGGCAAGGCAAGGCTAATGCACGACAACGCAAGGCTAGGCAGTGCACGGTAAGGCAAGGAAAGAGTAACGGAAGGAAAGGAAGGCAAGGCAAATCCAGGCAATGCAAGTGTAACAAAAGGCACGGCACAGCAAGGGGAAACAAGGCTAAGGCACGACAACGCACGGCTAGGCAATGCACGGCAAGGCAAGGAAAGGGTAACGCAAGGCAAGGCACGGTGAGGCAAGGCAAGGCTAATTCACGACAACGCACGGCTAGGCAATGCACGGCAAGGCAAGGAAAGGCTAACGCAAGGCGAGGCACGGTCAGGCGAGGCAAGGCTAAGGCACGACAACGCAAGGCTTGGCAATGCACGGAAGCCAAGCAAAGAGTAACGGAAAGCAAGGAAGGCAAGGGAAAGCAAGGCAAGGCAAGGGTAACGGAAGGAACGGCACGGCAAGGGGAAACAAGGCTAAGGCTCAACAACGCAGGACTAGGCAATGCACGGCAAGGCAAGGAAAGGGTAACACAAGGCA
Organism: Macrotis lagotis; assembly: GCF_037893015.1. Classification (NCBI taxonomy): domain Eukaryota; kingdom Metazoa; phylum Chordata; class Mammalia; order Peramelemorphia; family Peramelidae; genus Macrotis; species Macrotis lagotis. Next base: position 119,580 of record NW_027422160.1, on the reverse strand, counting down.
AGGCACTGTCAGGCGAGGGAAGGCTAATGCACGACAACGCAAGGCTAGGCAGTGCACGGCTAGGTAGGGAAAGAGAAACGGAAGGAAACGAAGGCAAGGCAAAGCAAGGTAAGGCAAGTGTAACAAAAGGCACGGCACGGCAAGGGGAAACAAGGCGAAGGGACGGCAACGCACGGCTAGGCAATGCACGGCCAGGCAAGGAAAGGGTAACGCAAGGCAAGGCACTGTCAGGCGAGGGAAGGCTAATGCACGACAACGCAAGGCTAGGCAGTGCACGGCTAGGTAGGGAAAGAGTAACGGAAGGAAAGGAAGGCAAGGCAAAGCAATGCAAGGCAAGTGTAACAAAAGGCACGGCACGGCAAGGGGAAACAATGCGAAGGGACGGCAACGCACGGCTAGGCAATGCACTGCCAGGCTAGGAAAGGGTAACGCAAGGCCAGGCACGGGGAGGCAAGGCAAGGCTAATGCACGACAACGCTAGGCTAGGTAATGCACGGAAGGCAAGCAAAGAGTAACGGAAGGCAAGGAATGCAAGGCAAAGCAAGGCAACGCAAGCAAGGCTATGGCAAGGTGAAAAAAGGCTAAGGCACGACAACGCAAGGCTAGGCAATGCACGGAAGGCAAGCAAAGAGTAACGGAAGGCAAGGAAGGCAAGGGAAAGCAAGGCAAGGCAAGGGTAACGAAAGGAAACGCACGGCAAGGGGAAACAAGGCTAAGGCACGACAACGCACCGCTATGCAATGCACGGCAAGGCAAGGAAAGGGTAACGCAAGGCAAGGCACGGTGAGGCAAGGCAAGGCTAATGCACGACAACGCACGGCTAGGCAATGCACGACAAGGCAAGGAAAGGGTAACGCAAGGGAAGGCACGGTCAGACGAGGCAAGGCTAAGGCACGACAATGCAAGGCTAGGCAATGCACGGAAGGCAAGCAAAGAGTAACGGAAGGCAAGGAATGCAAGGCAAAGCAAGGCAACGCAAGCAAGGCTATGGCAAGGTGAAAAAAGGCTAAGGCACTACAGCGCAAGGCTAGGCAATGCACGGAAGACAAGCAAAGAGTAACGGAAGGCAAGGAAGGCAAGGCAAAGAAAGGAAACGCAAGCAAGTCTATAGCAAGGTGAAACAAAGGTAAGGCACGACAACGGACGGCTAGGCAATGCACGGCAAGGCAAGGAAAGGGTAACGCAAGTCAAGGCACGGTCAGGCGAGGCAAGGCTAAGGACGACAACGCAAGGCTAGGCAATGCACGGAAGGCTAAGGCACGACAACGCAAGGCTAGGCAATGCACGGAAGGCAAGCAAAGAGTAACGGAAGGCAAGGAATGCAAGGCAAAGCAAGGCAACGCAAGCAAGGCTATGGCAAGGTGAAAAAAGGCTAAGGCACGACAACGCAAGGCTAGGCAATGCACGGAAGGCAAGCAAAGAGTAACGGAAGGCAAGGAAGGCAAGGCAAAGCAAGGCAACGCAAGCAAGGCTATAGCAAGGTGAAACAAGGCTAATGCACGACAACGCACGGCTAGGCAATGCACGGCAAGGCAAGGAAAGGGTAACGCAAGGCAAGGCACGGTCAGGCGAGGCAAGGCTAAGGAACGACAACGCAAGGCTAGACAATGCACGGAAGGCAAGCAAAGAGTAACGGAAGGCAAGGAATGCAAGGCAAAGCAAGGCAAGGCAAGTGTAACAAAAGGCACGGCACGGCAAGGGGAACCAAGGCTGAGGCACGACAACGCAGGACTAGGCACTGCACGGGAAGGCAAGGAAAGGGTAACGCAAGGCAAGGCACGGTGAGGCAAGGCAAGGCTAATGCACGACAACGCACGGCTAGGCAATGCACGGCAAGGTAAGGAAAGAGAAACGGAAGGCAAGGAAGGCAAGGCAAAGCATGGCAACGCAAGCAATGCTAAGGCAAGGTGAAACAAGGCTAAGGCACGAGAACGCACGGTTAGGCAATGCACGGCAAGGCAAGGAAGGGCTAACGCAAGGCAAGGCACTGACAGGCGAGGCAAGGCTAAGGCACGACAACGCACGGCTAGGCAATGCACGGCAAGGCAAGGAAAGGGTAACGCAAGGAAAGGCACGGTCAGGCGAGGCAAGGCAAAGGAATGACAACGCAAGGCTAGGCAATGCACGGAAGGCAAGCAAAGAGTAACGGAAGGCAAGGAATGCAAGGCAAAGCAAGGCAACGCAAGCAAGGCTATGGCAAGGTGAAAAAAGGCTAAGGCACGACAACGCAAGGCTAGGCAATCCACGGAAGGCAAGCAAAGAGTAACGGAAGGCAAGGAAGGCAAGGGAAAGCAAGGCAAGGCAAGGGTAACGGAAGGAAACGCACGGCAAGGGGAAACAAGGCTAAGGCACGACAACGCACGGCTAGGCAATGCACGGCAAGGCAAGGAAAGGGTAACGCAAAGCAAGGCACGGTGAGGCAAGGCAAGGCTAATGCACGACAACGCACGGCTAGGCAATGCACGGCAAGGCAAGGAAAGGGTAACGCAAGGGAAGGCACGGTCAGACGAGGCAAGGCTAAGGCACGACAACGCAAGGCTAGGCAATGCACGGAAGGCAAGCAAAGAGTAACGGAAGGCAAGGAAGGCAAGGGAAAGCAAGGGAAGTCAAGGGTAACAGAAGGAACGGCTCGGCAATGGGAAAAAAGGCTAAGGCACGGCAACGCACGGCTAGGCAATGCACGGCCAGCCAAGGAAAGGGTAACGCAAGGCAAGGCACTGTCAGGCGAGGGAAGGCTAATGCACGACAACGCAAGCCTAGGCAGTGCACGGCTAGTCAGGGAAAGAGTAACGGAAGGAAAGGAAAGCAAGGCAAACCAAGGCAAGGCAAGTGTAACAAAAGGCACGGCACGGCAAGGGGAAACAAGGCGAAGGGACGGCAACGCACGGCTAGGCAATGCACGGCCAGCGAAGGAAAGGGTAACGCAAGGCAAGGCACGGTCAGGCGTGGCAAGGCTAAGGAACGACAACGCAAGACTAGACAATGCACATAAGGCAAGCAAAGAGTAACGGAAGGCAAGGAATGCAAGGCAAAGCAAGGCAACGCAAGCAAGTCTATGGCAAGGTGAAAAAAGGCTAAAGCACGACAACGCAAGGCTACGCAATGCACGGAAGGCAAGCAAAGAGTAACGGAAGGCAAGGAAGGCAAGGGAAAGCAAGGCAAGCCAAGGGTAACAGAAGGAACGGCTCGGCAAGGGGAAACAAGGCTAAGGGACGGCAACGCACGGCTAGGCAATGCACGGCCAGCCAAGGAAAGGGTAACGCAAGGCAAGGCACGGTCAGGCAAGGCAAGGCTAATGCACGACAACGCACGGCTAGGCAATGCACGGCAAGGAAAGGAAAGGCTAACGCAAGGCAAGGCAAGGTCAGGCGAGGCAAGCCTAAGGCACGACAACGCAAGGCTAGGCAATGCACGGAAGGCAAGCAAAGAGTAACGGAAGGCAAGGAAGGCAAGGGAAAGCAAGGCAAGGCAAGGGTAACGGAAGGAACGGCACGGCAAGGGGAAACAAGGCTAAGGCACGCAACGCAGGACTAGGCAATGCACGGCAAGGCAAGGAAAGGGTAACGCAAGGCAAGGCACTGTCAGGCGAGGGAAGGCTAATGCACGACAACGCAAGGCTAGGCAGTGCACGGCTAGGCAGGGAAAGAGTAACGGAAGGAAAGGAAGGTAAGGCAAAGCAAGGCAAGGCAAGTGTAACAAAAGGCACGGCACGGCAAGGGGAAACAAGGTGAAGGGACGGTAACGCACGGCTAGGCAATGCACGGCCAGGCAAGGAAAGGGTAACGCAAGGCAAGGCACGGTGAGGCAAGGCAAGGCTAATGCACGACAATACAAGGCTAGGCAATGCACGGAAGGCAAGCAAAGAGTAACGGAAGGCAAGGAATGCAAGGCAAAGCAAGGCAACGCAAGCAAGGCTATGGCAAGGTGAAAAAAGGCGAAGGCACGGCAACGCAAGGCTAGGCAATGCACGGAAGGCAAGCAAAGAGTAACGGAAGGCAAGGAAGGCAAGGCAAAGAAAGGCAAGGCAAGGGTAACAAGGCTACGCACGGCAAGGGGAAACAAGGCTAAGGCACGACAACGCACGGCTAGGCAATGCACGGCAAGGCAAGGAAAGGGTAACGCAAGGCAAGGCACGGTCAGGCAAGGCAAGGCTAAGGCACGCAACGCACGGCAGGCAATGCACGGAAGGCAAGGAAAGGGTAACGCAAGGCAAGGCAGGTAGGCAAGCAAGGCTAAGCACGGCAACGCAGGCTAGACAATGCAGGAAGGCAAGAAAGGTAACGAAGGAAGGCACAAGACAAGGCTAAGGCACGACAACGCAAGGCTAGGCAATGCACGGAAGCAAGCAAAGAGTAACGAAGGCAAGGAAGGCAAGCAAGGCAAGGCAAGGCAAGGAAAGGGGTAACGGCAAGGCAAGGCACGGGGTCAGGCGAGACAAGGCTAAGGAACGACAATGCAAGGCTAGGCAATGCACGGAAGGCAAGCAAAGAGTAACGGAAGGCAAGGAATGCAAGGCAAAGCAAGGCAACGCAAGCAAGGCTATGGCAAGGTGAAAAAAGGCTAAAGCACGACAACGCAAGGCTACGCAATGCACGGAAGGCAAGCAAAGAGTAACGGAAGGCAAGGAAGGCAAGGGAAAGCAAGGCAAGGCAAGGGTAACGGAAGGAAACGGCACGGCAAGGGGAAACAAGGCTAAGGCACGGCAACGCACGGCTAGGCAATGCACGGCAAGGCAAGGAAAGGGTAACGCAAGGCAAGGCACGGTCAGGCAAGGCAAGGCTAATGCACGACACGCAGGCAACGCACGGCAGGAAAGGTAACGAAGGAAGGACAAGGCAATGCACGACAAGGCAAGGAAAGGGTAACGCAAGGCAAGGCACGGTGAGGCAAGGCAAGGCTAGGCTAAGCACGACAACGCACGGCTAGGCAATGCACGGCAAGGCAAGGAAAGAGTAACGGAAGGCAAGGAAGGCAAGGCAAAGCAAGGAACGCAGCAAGGCAGGGCACGAGGCAAGGCAGCCTTTTGTTATACATGCCTTGCCTTGCTTTGCCTTGCCTTCCTTTCCTTCCGTTACCCTTTCCTTGCCTAGCCGTGCACTGCCTAGCCTTGCGTTGTCGTGCATTAGCCTTCCCTCTCCTGACAGTGCCTTGAGGCAAGGCTAAGGAACGACAACGCAAGGCTAGGCAATGCACGGAAGGCAAGCAAAGAGTAACGGAAGGCAAGGAATGCAAGGCAAAGCAAGGGAACGCAAGCAAGGCTATGGCAAGGTGAAAAAAGGCTAAGGCACGACAACGCAAGGCTAGGCAATGCACGGACGGCAAGCAAAGAGTAACGGAAGGAAAGGAAGGCAAGGGAAAGCAAGGCAAGGCAAGGGTAACAGAAGGAAACGGCACGGCAAGGGGAAACAAGGCTAAGGCACGACAACGCACGGCTAGGCAATGCACGGCAAGGCAAGGAAAGGGTAACGCAAGGCAAGGCACGGTGAGGCAAGGCAAGGCTAATGCACGACAACGCACGGCTAGGCAATGCACGGCAAGGCAAGGAAAGGCTAACGCAAGGCAAGGCACGGTCAGGCGAGGCAAGGCTAAGGCACGACAACGCAAGGCTAGGCAATGCACGGAAGGCAAGCAAAGAGTAACGGAAGGCAAGGAAGGCAAGGCAAAGCAAGGCAACGCAAGCAAGGCTATGGCAAGGTGAAACAAGGCTAAGGCACGACAACGCAAGGACTAGGCAATGCACGGAAGGCAAGGAAAGAGTAACGCAAGGCAAGGCACGGTGAGGCAAGGCAAGGCTAATGCACGACAACGCAAGGCTAGGCAATGCACGGCAAGGTAAGGAAATAGTAACGGAAGGCAAGGAAGGCAAGGCAAAGCAAGGCAACGCAAGCAATGCTAAGGCAAGGTGAAACAAGGCTAAGGCACGACAACGCACGGTTAGGCAATGCACGGCAAGGCAAGGAAAGGGTAACGCAAGGGAAGGCACGGTCAGGCGAGGCAAGGCTAAGGCACGACAACGCAAGGCTAGGCAATGCACGGAAGGCAAGCAAAGAGTAACGGAAGGCAAGGAAGGCAAGGCAAAGCAAGGCAAGGCAAGGGTAACAAGGAAACGCACGGCAAGGGGAAAAAAGGCTAATGCACGACAACGCACGGCTAGGCAATGCACGGCAAGGCAAGGAAAGGGTAACGCAAGGCAAGGCACGGTCCGACGGCAGGCAAGGCTAAGGCACGACAACGCAAGGCTAGGCAATGCACGGCAAGGCAAGGAAAGAGTAACGGAAGGCAAGGAAGGCAAGGAAAGCAAGGCAAGGCAAGGTAACAGAAGGCAACGGCTGGCAAGGGGAAACAAGGCTAAGGGACGACAACGCACGGCTAGGCAATGCACGGCAAGGCAAGGAAAGGGTAACGCAAGGCAAGGCACGGTCAGGCGAGGCAAGGCTAAGGAACGACAACGCAAGGCTAGACATTGCACGGAAGGCAAGCAAAGAGTAACGGAAGGCAAGGAATGCAAGGCAAAGCAAGGCAACGCAAGCAAGGCTATGGCAAGGTGAAAAAAGGCTAAAGCACGACAACGCAAGGCTACGCAATGCACGGAAGCCAAGCAAAGAGTAAAGGAAGGCAAGGAAGGCAAGGGAAAGCAAGGCAAGGCAAGGGTAACGGAAGGAAAGGCACGGCAAGGGGAAACAAGGCTAAGGCACGACAACGCACGGCTAGGCAATGAACGGCAAGGCAAGGAAAGGGTATCGCAAGGCAAGGAAGGTGAGCAAGGCACGGCTAATGCTCGACAACGCAGGGATAGGCAATGCACGGCAAGGCAAGGAAAGGGTCAGGCAAGGGAAGGCACGGTCAGACGAGGCAAGGCTAAGGCACGACAACGCAAGGCTAGGCAATGCACGGAAGGCAAGCAAAGAGGAACGGAAGGCAAGGAAGGCAAGGGAAAGCAAGGCAAGGCAAGGGTAACGGAAGGAAACGCACGGCAAGGCTAATGCACGACAACGCACGGCTAGGCAATGCACGGCAAGGCAAGGAAAGGGTAACGCAAGGGAAGGCACGGTCAGACGAGGCAAGGCTAAGGCACGACAACGCAAGGCTAGGCAATGCACGGAAGGCAAGCAAAGAGTAACGGAAGGCAAGGAAGGCAAGGGAAAGCAAGGCAAGGCAAGGGTAACAGAAGGAACGGCACGGCAAGGGGAAACAAGGCTAAGGGACGGCAACGCACGGCTAGGCAATGCACGGCAAGGCAAGGAAAGGGTAACGCAAGGCAAGGCACTGTCAGGCGAGGGAAGGCTAATGCACGACAACGCAAGGCTAGGCAGTGCACGGCTAGGCAGGGAAAGAGTAACGGAAGGAAAGGAAAGCAAGGCAAACCAAGGCAAGGCAAGTGTAACAAAAGGCACGGCACGGCAAGGGGAAACAAGGCTAGGCAACGCACGGCTAGGCAATGCACGGCAAGGCAAGGAAAGGGCAACGCAAGGCAAGGCACGGTCAGGCGTGGCAAGGCTAAGGAACGACAACGCAAGACTAGACAATGCACATAAGGCAAGCAAAGAGTAACGGAAGGCAAGGAATGCAAGGCAAAGCAAGGCAACGCAAGCAAGGCTATGGCAAGGTGAAAAAAGGCTAAAGCACGACAACGCAAGGCTACGCAATGCACGGAAGGCAAGCAAAGAGTAACGGAAGGCAAGGAAGGCAAGGGAAAGCAAGGCAAGGCAAGGGTAACAGAAGGAACGGCTCGGCAAGGGGAAACAAGGCTAAGGGACGGCAACGCACGGCTAGGCAATGCACGGCCAGCCAAGGAAAGAGTAACGGAAGGCAAGGAAGGCAAGGCAAAGCATGGCAACGCAAGCAATGCTAAGGCAAGGTGAAACAAGGCTAAGGCACGAGAACGCACGGTTAGGCAATGCACGGCAAGGCAAGGAAGGGGTAACGCAAGGCAAGGCACTGTCAGGCGAGGCACGGCTAAGGCACGACAACGCACGGCTAGGCAATGCACGGCAAGGAAAGGAAAGGGTAACGCAAGGCAAGGCACGGTCAGGCGAGGCAAGGCTAAAGAATGACAACGCAAGGCTAGGCAATGCACGGAAGGCAAGCAAAGAGTAACGGAAGGCAAGGAATGCAAGGCAAAGCAAGGCAACGCAAGCAAGGCTATGGCAAGGTGAAAAAAGGCTAAGGCACGACAACGCAAGGCTAGGCAATCCACGGAAGGCAAGCAAAGAGTAACGGAAGGCAAGGAAGGCAAGGGAAAGCAAGGCAAGGCAAGGGTAACGGAAGGAAACGCACGGCAAGGGGAAACAAGGCTAAGGCACGACAACGCACGGCTAGGCAATGCACGGCAAGGCAAGGAAAGGGTAACGCAAGGCAAGGCACGGTGCGGCAAGGCAAGGCTAATGCACGACAACGCACGGCTAGGCAATGCACGGCAAGGTAAGGAAAGGGTAACGCAAGGGAAGGCACGGTCAGACGAGGCAAGGCTAAGGCACGACAACGCAAGGCTAGGCAATGCACGGAAGGCAAGCAAAGAGTAACGGAAGGCAAGGAAGGCAAGGGAAAGCAAGGCAAGGCAAGTGAAACAAAAGGCACGGCACGGCAAGGGGAAACAAGGCGAAGGGACGGAAACGCAGGACTAGGCAATGCACGGCAAGGCAAGGAAAGGGTAACGCAAGGCAAGGCACTGTCAGGCGAGGGAAGGCTAATGCACGACAACACAAGGCTAGGCAGTGCACGGCTAGGCAGGGAAAGAGTAACGGAAGGAAAGGAAGGCAAGGCAAAGCAAGGCAAGGCAAGTGTAACAAAAGGCACGGCACGGCAAGGGGAAACAATGCGAAGGGACGGCAACGCACGGCTAGGCAATGCACGGCCAGGCAAGGAAAGGGTAAAGCAAGGCAAGGCACGGTGAGGCAAGGCAAGGCTAATGCACGACAATACAAGGCTAGGCAATGCACGGAAGGCAAGCAAAGAGTAACGGAAGGCAAGGAATTCAAGGCAAAGCAAGGCAACGCAAGCAAGGCTATGGCAAGGTGAAAAAAGGCTAAGGCACGACAACGCAAGGCTAGGCAATGCACGGAAGGCAAGCAAAGAGTAACGGAAGGCAAGGAAGGCAAGGCAAAGCAAGGCAACGCAAGCAAGGCTATAGCAAGGTGAAACAAAGCTAATGCACGACAACGCACGGCTAGGCAATGCACGGCAAGGCAAGGAAAGGGTAACGCAAGGCAAGGCACGGTCAGGCGAGGCAAGGCTAAGGAACGACAACGCAAGGCTAGACAATGCACGGAAGGCAAGCAAAGAGTAACGGAAGGCAAGGAATGCAAGGCAAAGCAAGGCAAGGCAAGTGTAACAAAAGGCACGGCACGGCAAGGGGAACCAAGGCTGAGGCACGACAACGCAGGACTAGGCACTGCACGGGAAGGCAAGGAAAGGGTAACGCAAGGCAAGGCACGGTGAGGCAAGGCAAGGCTAATGCACGACAACGCAAGGCTAGGCAATGCACGGCAAGGCAAGGAAAGAGTAACGGAAGGCAAGGAAGGCAAGGCAAAGCATGGCAACGCAAGCAATGCTAAGGCAAGGTGAAACAAGGCTAAGGCACGAGAACGCACGGTTAGGCAATGCACGGCAAGGCAAGGAAGGGGTAACGCAAGGCAAGGCACTGACAGGCGAGGCAAGGCTAAGGCACGACAACGCACGGCTAGGCAATGCACGGCAAGGCAAGGAAAGGGTAACGCAAGGCAAGGCACGGTCAGGCGAGGCAAGGCTAAGGAATGACAACGCAAGGCTAGGCAATGCACGGAAGGCAAGCAAAGAGTAACGGAAGGCAAGGAATGCAAGGCAAAGCAAGGCAACGCAAGCAAGGCTATGGCAAGGTGAAAAAAGGCTAAGGCACGACAACGCAAGGCTAGGCAATCCACGGAAGGCAAGCAAAGAGTAACGGAAGGCAAGGAAGGCAAGGGAAAGCAAGGCAAGGCAAGGGTAACGGAAGGAAACGCACGGCAAGGGGAAACAAGGCTAAGGCACGACAACGCACGGCTAGGCAATGCACGGCAAGGCAAGGAAAGGGTAACGCAAGGCAAGGCACGGTGAGGCAAGGCAAGGCTAATGCACGACAACGCACGGCTAGGCAATGCACGGCAAGGTAAGGAAAGGGTAACGCAAGGGAAGGCACGGTCAGACGAGGCAAGGCTAAGGCACGACAACGCAAGGCTAGGCAATGCACGGAAGGCAAGCAAAGAGTAACGGAAGGCAAGGAAGGCAAGGGAAAGCAAGGCAAGGGTAACGGAAGGAACGGCACGGCAAGGGGAAACAAGGCTAAGGCACGACAACGCAGGACTAGGCAATGCACGGCAAGGCAAGGAAAGGGTAACGCAGGGCAAGGCACTGTCAGGCGAGGGAAGGCTAATGCACGACAACGCAAGGCTAGGCAGTGCACGGCTAGGCAGGGAAAGAGTAACGGAAGGAAAGGAAGGCAAGGCAAAGCAAGGCAAGGCAAGTGTAACAAAAGGCACGGCACGGCAAGGGGAAACAAGGCGAAGGGACGGTAACGCACGGCTAGGCAATGCACGGCCAGGCAAGGAAAGGGTAACGCAAGGCAAGGCACGGTGAGGCAAGGCAAGGCTAATGCACGACAATACAAGGCTAGGCAATGCACGGAAGGCAAGCAAAGAGTAACGGAAGGCAAGGAATGCAAGGCAAAGCAAGGCAACGCAAGCAAGGCTATGGCAAGGTGAAAAAAGGCGAAGGCACGGCAACGCAAGGCTAGGCAATGCACGGAAGGCAAGCAAAGAGTAACGGAAGGCAAGGAAGGCAAGGCAAAGAAAGGCAACGCAAGCAAGTCTATGGCAAGGTGAAAAAAGGCTAAAGCACGACAACGCAAGGCTACGCAATGCACGGAAGGCAAGCAAAGAGTAACGGAAGGCAAGGAAGGCAAGGGAAAGCAAGGCAAGCCAAGGGTAACAGAAGGAACGGCTCGGCAAGGGGAAACAAGGCTAAGGGACGGCAACGCACGGCTAGGCAATGCACGGCCAGCCAAGGAAAGGGTAACGCAAGGCAAGGCACGGTCAGGCAAGGCAAGGCTAATGCAAGACAACGCACGGCTAGGCAATGCACGGCAAGGAAAGGAAAGACTAACGCAAGGCAAGGCACGGTCAGGCGAGGCAAGGCTAAGGCACGACAACGCAAGGCTAGGCAATGCACGGAAGGCAAGCAAAGAGTAACGGAAGGCAAGGAATGCAAGGCAAAGCAAGGAAACGCAAGCAAGGCTATGGCAAGGTGAAAAAAGGCTAAAGCACGACAACGCAAGGCTACGCAATGCACGGAAGGCAAGCAAAGAGTAACGGAAGGCAAGGAAGGCAAGGGAAAGCAAGGCAAGGCAAGGGTAACGGAAGGAAAGTCACGGCAAGGGGAAACAAGGCTAAGGCACGACAACGCTCGACTAGGCAATGAACGGCAAGGCAAGGAAAGGGTAACGCAAGGCAAGGCACGGTGAGGCAAGGCAAGGCTAATGCACGACAACGCAGGGCTAGTCAATGCACGGCAAGGCAAGGAAAGGGTAACGCAAGGGAAGGCATGGTCAGACGAGGCAAGGCTAAGTCACGACAACGCAATGCTAGGCAATGCACGGAAGGCAAACAAAGAGGAACGGAAGGCAAGGAAGGCAAGGGAAAGCAAGGCAAGGCAAGGGTAACGGAAGGAAACGCACGGCAAGGGGAAACAAGGCTAAGGCACGGCAACGCACGGCTAGGCAATGCACGGCAAGGCAAGGAAAGGGTAACGCAAGGCAAGGCACGGTCAGGCATGGCAAGGCTAAGGCACGGCAACGCACGTCCAAGCAATGCACGGAAGGCAAGGAAAGGGTAACGCAAGGCAAGGCACGGTGAGGCAAGGCAAGGCTAATGCACGACAACGCACGGCTAGGCAATGCACGGCAAGGCAAGGAAAGGGTAACGCAAGGGAAGGCACGGTCAGACGAGGCAAGGCTAAGGCACGACAACGCAAGGCTAGGCAATGCACGGAAGGCAAGCAAAGAGTAACGGAAGGCAAGGAAGGCAAGGGAAAGCAAGGCAAGGCAAGGGTAACAGAAGGAACGGCTCGGCAAGGGATAACAAGGCTAAGGGACGGCAACGCACGGCTAGGCAGTGCACGGTAAGGCAAGGAAAGAGTAACGGAAGGAAAGGAAGGCAAGGCAAATCCAGGCAAGGCAAGTGTAAGAAAAGGCACGGCACGGCAAGGGGAAACAAGGCTAAGGCACGACAACGCACGGCTAGGCAATGCACGGCAAGGCAAGGAAAGGCTAACGCAAGGCAAGGCACGGTGAGGCAAGGCAAGGCTAATGCACGACAACGCACGGCTAGGCAATGCACGGCAAGGCAAGGAAAGGCTAACGCAAGGCAAGGCACGGTCAGGCGAGGCAAGGCTAAGGCACGACAACGCAAGGCTAGGCAATGCACGGAAGGCAAGCAAAGAGTAACGGAAGGCAAGGAATGCAAGGCAAAGCAAGGCAACGCAAGCAAGGCTATGGCAAGGTGAAAAAAGGCTAAGGCACGACAACGCAAGGCTAGGCAATGCACGGAAGACAAGCAAAGAGTAACGGAAGGCAAGGAAGGCAAGGGAAAGCAAGGCAAGGCAAGGGTAACGGAAGGAAACGCACGGCAAGGGGAAACAAGGCTAAGGCACGACAACGCACGGCTAGGCAATGCACGGCAAGGCAAGGAAAGGGTAACGCAAGGCAAGGCACGGTGCGGCAAGGCAAGGCTAATGCACGACAACGCACGGCTAGGCAATGCACGGCAAGGTAAGGAAAGGGTAACGCAAGGGAAGGCACGGTCAGACGAGGCAAGGCTAAGGCACGACAACGCAAGGCTAGGCAATGCACGGAAGGCAAGCAAAGAGTAACGGAAGGCAAGCAAGGCAAAGGAAAGCAAGGCAAGGCAAGTGAAACAAAAGGCACGGCACGGCAAGGGGAAACAAGGCGAAGGGACGGAAACGCAGGACTAGGCAATGCACGGCAAGGCAAGGAAAGGGTAACGCAAGGCAAGGCACTGTCAGGCGAGGGAAGGCTAATGCACGACAACACAAGGCTAGGCAGTGCACGGCTAGGCAGGGAAAGAGTAACGGAAGGAAAGGAAGGCAAGGCAAAGCAAGGCAAGGCAAGTGTAACAAAAGGCACGGCACGGCAAGGGGAAACAATGCGAAGGGACGGCAACGCACGGCTAGGCAATGCACGGCCAGGCAAGGAAAGGGTAAAGCAAGGCAAGGCACGGTGAGGCAAGGCAAGGCTAATGCACGACAATACAAGGCTAGGCAATGCACGGAAGGCAAGCAAAGAGTAACGGAAGGCAAGGAATTCAAGGCAAAGCAAGGCAACGCAAGCAAGGCTATGGCAAGGTGAAAAAAGGCTAAGGCACGACAACGCAAGGCTAGGCAATGCACGGAAGGCAAGCAAAGAGTAACGGAAGGCAAGGAAGGCAAGGCAAAGCAAGGCAACGCAAGCAAGGCTATAGCAAGGTGAAACAAGGCTAATGCACGACAACGCACGGCTAGGCAATGCACGGCAAGGCAAGGAAAGGGTAACGCAAGGCAAGGCACGGTCAGGCGAGGCAAGGCTAAGGAACGACAACGCAAGGCTAGACAATGCACGGAAGGCAAGCAAAGAGTAACGGAAGGCAAGGAATGCAAGGCAAAGCAAGGCAAGGCAAGTGCAACAAAAGGCACGGCACGGCAAGGGGAACCAAGGCTGAGGCACGACAGCGCAGGACTAGGCACTGCACGGGAAGGCAAGGAAAGGGTAACGCAAGGCAAGGCACGGTGAGGCAAGGCAAGGCTAATGCACGACAACGCACGGCTAGGCAATGCACGGCAAGGTAAGGAAAGAGTAACGGAAGGCAAGGAAGGCAAGGCAAAGCATGGCAACGCAAGCAATGCTAAGGCAAGGTGAAACAAGGCTAAGGCACGAGAACGCACGGTTAGGCAATGCACGGCAAGGCAAGGAAGGGGTAACGCAAGGCAAGGCACTGACAGGCGAGGCAAGGCTAAGGCACGACAACGCACGGCTAGGCAATGCACGGCAAGGCAAGGAAAGGGTAACGCAAGGCAAGGCACGGTCAGGCGAGGCAAGGCTAAGGAATGACAACGCAAGGCTAGGCAATGCACGGAAGGCAAGCAAAGAGTAACGGAAGGCAAGGAATGCAAGGCAAAGCAAGGCAACGCAAGCAAGGCTATGGCAAGGTGAAAAAAGGCTAAGGCACGACAACGCAAGGCTAGGCAATCCACGGAAGGCAAGCAAAGAGTAACGGAAGGCAAGGAAGGCAAGGGAAAGCAAGGCAAGGCAAGGGTAACGGAAGGAAACGCAGGCAGCACGGCAAGGGGAAACAAGGCTAAGGCACGACAACGCACGGCTAGGCAATGCACGGCAAGGCAAGGAAAGGGTAACGCAAAGCAAGGCACGGTGAGGCAAGGCAAGGCTAATGCACGACAACGCACGGCTAGGCAATGCACGGCAAGGTAAGGAAAGGGTAACGCAAGGGAAGGCACGGTCAGACGAGGCAAGGCTAAGGCACGACAACGCAAGGCTAGGCAATGCACGGAAGGCAAGCAAAGAGTAACGGAAGGCAAGGAAGGCAAGGGAAAGCAAGGCAATGGTAACGGAATGAACGGCACGGCAAGGGGAAACAAGGCTAAGGCACGCAACGCAGGACTGGGCAATGCACGGCAAGGCAAGGAAAGGGTAACGCAAGGCAAGGCACTGTCAGGCGAGGGAAGGCTAATGCACGACAACGCAAGGCTAGGCAGTGCACGGCTAGGCAGGGAAAGAGTAACGGAAGGAAAGGAAGGCAAGGCAAAGCAAGGCAAGGCAAGTGTAACAAAAGGCACGGCACGGCAAGGGGAAACAAGGCGAAGGGACGGTAACGCACGGCTAGGCAATGCACGGCCAGGCAAGGAAAGGGTAACGCAAGGCAAGGCACGGTGAGGAAAGGCAAGGCTAATGCACGACAATACAAGGCTAGGCAATGCACGGAAGGCAAGCAAAGAGTAACGGAAGGCAAGGAATGCAAGGCAAAGCAAGGCAACGCAAGCAAGGCTATGGCAAGTTGAAAAAAGGCGAAGGCACGGCAACGCAAGGCTAGGCAATGCACGGAAGGCAAGCAAAGAGTAACGGAAGGCAAGGAAGGCAAGGCAAAGAAAGGCAACGCAAGCAAGGCTATAGCAAGGTGAAACAGAGCTAAGGCACGACAACGCATGGCTAGGCAATGCACGGCCAGCCAAGGAAAGGGTAACGCAAGGCAAGGCACGGTCAGGCGTGGCAAGGCTAAGGAACGACAACGCAAGACTAGACAATGCACGGAAGGCAAGCAAAGAGTAACGGAAGGCAAGGAATGCAAGGCAAAGCAAGGCAACGCAAGCAAGTCTATGGCAAGGTGAAAAAAGGCTAAAGCACGACAACGCAAGGCTACGCAATGCACGGAAGGCAAGCAAAGAGTAACGGAAGGCAAGGAAGGCAAGGGAAAGCAAGGCAAGCCAAGGGCAACAGAAGGAACGGCTCGGCAAGGGGAAACAAGGCTAAGGGACGGCAACGCACGGCTAGGCAATGCACGGCCAGCCAAGGAAAGGGTAACGCAAGGCAAGGCACGGTCAGGCAAGGCAAGGCTAATGCACGACAACGCACGGCTAGGCAATGCACGGCAAGGAAAGGAAAGGCTAACGCAAGGCAAGGCAAGGTCAGGCGAGGCAAGCCTAAGGAACGACAACGCAAGGCTAGGCAATGCACGGAAGGCAAGCAAAGAGTAACGGAAGGCAAGGAATTCAAGGCAAAGCAAGGAAACGCAAGCAAGGCTATGGCAAGGTGAAAAAAGGCTAAAGCACGACAACGCAAGGCTACGCAATGCACGGAAGGCAAGCAAAGAGTAACGGAAGGCAAGGAAGGCAAGGGAAAGCAAGGCAAGGCAAGGGTAACGGAAGGAAAGTCACGGCAAGGGGAAACAAGGCTAAGGCACGACAACGCTCGACTAGGCAATGAACGGCAAGGCAAGGAAAGGGTAACGCAAGGCAAGGCACGGTGAGGCAAGGCAAGGCTAATGCACCACAACGCAGGGCTAGTCAATGCACGGCAAGGCAAGGAAAGGGTAACGCAAGGGAAGGCATGGTCAGACGAGGCAAGGCTAAGTCACGACAACGCAATGCTAGGCAATGCACGGAAGGCAAACAAAGAGGAACGGAAGGCAAGGAAGGCAAGGGAAAGCAAGGCAAGGCAAGGGTGACGGAAGGAAACGCACGGCAAGGGGAAACAAGGCTAAGGCACGGCAACGCACGGTTAGGCAATGCACGGCAAGGCAAGGAAAGGGTAACGCAAGGCAAGGCACGGTCAGGCATGGCAAGGCTAAGGCACGGCAACGCACGTCCAAGCAATGCACGGAAGGCAAGTAAAGGGTAACGCAAGGCAAGGCACGGTGAGGCAAGGCAAGGCTAATGCACGACAACGCACGGCTAGGCAATGCACGGCAAGGCAAGGAAAGGGTAACGCAAGGGAAGGCACGGTCAGACGAGGCAAGGCTAAGGCACGACAACGCAAGGCTAGGCAATGCACGGAAGGCAAGCAAAGAGTAACGGAAGGCAAGGAAGGCAAGGGAAAGCAAGGCAAGGCAAGGGTAACAGAAGGAACGGCTCGGCAAGGGGAAACAAGGCTAAGGGACGGCAACGCACGGCTAGGCAGTGCACGGTAAGGCAAGGAAAGAGTAACGGAAGGAAAGGAAGGCAAGGCAAATCCAGGCAAGGCAAGTGTAACAAAAGGCACGGCACGGCAAGGGGAAACAAGGCTAAGGCACGACAACGCACGGCTAGGCAATGCACGGCAAGGCAAGGAAAGGGTAACGCAAGGCAAGGCACGGTGAGGCAAGGCAAGGCTAATGCACGACAACGCACGGCTAGGCAATGCACGGCAAGGCAAGGAAAGGCTAACGCAAGGCAAGGCACGGTCAGGCGAGGCAAGGCTAAGGCACGACAACGCAAGGCTAGGCAATGCACGCAAGGCAAGCAAAGAGTAACGGAAGGCAAGGAATGCAAGGCAAAGCAAGGCAACGCAAGCAAGGCTATGGCAAGGTGAAAAAAGGCTAAGGCACGACAACGCAAGGCTAGGCAATGCACGGAAGACAAGCAAAGAGTAACGGAAGGCAAGGAAGGCAAGGCAAAGGAAGGCAACGCAAGCAAGTCTATAGCAAGGTGAAACAAAGCTAAGGCACGACAACGCACGGCTAGGCAATGCACGGCAAGGCAAGGAAAGGGTAACGCAAGGCAAGGCACGGTGCGGCAAGGCAAGGCTAATGCACGACAACGCACGGCTAGGCAATGCACAGCAAGGCAAGGAAAGGGTAACGCAAGTCAAGGCACGGTCAGGCGAGGCAAGGCTAAGGAACGACAACGCAAGGCTAGACAATGCACGGAAGGCAAGGAAAGAGTAACGGAAGGCAAGGAATGCAAGGCAAAGCAAGGCAACGCAAGCAAGTCTATGGCAAGGTGAAAAAAGGCTAAAACACGGCAACGCAAGGCTACGCAATGCACGGAAGGCCAGCAAAGAGTAACGGAAGGCAAGGAAGGCAAGGCAAAGCAAGGCAAGGCAAGGGTAACAGAAGGAACGGCACGGTAAGGGGAAACAAGGCTAAGGCACGACAACGCAGGGCTAGGCAATGCACGGCAAGGCAAGGAAAGGGTAACGCAAGGCAAGGAACTGTCAGGCGAGGCAAGGCTAAGGCACGACAACGCAAGGCTAGGCAATGCACGGAAGGCCAGCAAAGAGTAAAGGAAGGCAAGGAAGGCAAGGGAACGCAAGGGAAGGCAAGGGTAACGGAAGGAACGGCACGGTAAGGGGAAACAAGGCTAAGGCACGACAACGCAGGGCTAGGCAATGCACGGCAAGGCAAGGAAAGGGTATCCCAAGGCAAGGCACGGTGAGGCAAGGCAAGGCTAATGCACGACAGTGCAAGGCTAGGCAATGCACGGAAGGCAAGCAAAGAGTAACGGAAGGCAAGGAATGAAAGGCAAAGCAAGGCAACGCTAGCAAGGCTATGGAAAGGTGAAAAAAAGGCTAAGGCACGGCAACGCAAGGCTAGGCAATGCACGGAAGGCAAGCAAAGGGTAACGGAAGGCAAGGAAGGCAAGGGAAAGCAAGGCAAGGCAAGGGTAACAGAAGGAACGGCTCGGCAAGGGGAAACAAGGCTAAGGCACGGCAACGCACGGCTAGGCAATGCACGGACAGCCAAGGAAAGGGTAACGCAAGGCAAGGCACGGTCAGGCGAGGCAAGGCTAATGCACGACAACGCAAGGCTAGGCAGTGCATCGCTAGGCAGGGAAAGAGTAACGGAAGGAAAGGAACGCAAGGCAAAGCAATGCAAGGCAAGTGTAACAAAAGTCCCGGCACGGCAAGGGGAAACAACGCGAAGGGACGACAACGCACGGCTAGGCAATGCACGGCCAGGCAAGGAAAGGGTAACGCAAGGCAAGGCACGGTGAGGCAAGCCAAGGCTAATGCACGACAATACAAGTCTAGGCAATGCACGGAAGGCAAGCAAAGAGTAACGGAAGGCAAGGAATGCAAGGCAAAACAAGGCAACGCAAGCAAGGCTATGGCAAGGTGAAAAAAGGCTAAGGCACGACAACGCAAGGCTAGGCAATGCACGGACTGCAAGCAAAGAGTAACGGAAGGCAAGGAATGCAAGGCAAAGCAAGGCAACGCAAGCAAGGCTATAGCAAGGTGAAAAAAGGCTAAGGCACGACAACGCACGGCTAGGCAATGCACGGCAAGGCAAGGAAAGGGTAACGCAAGGCAAGGCACGGTGAGGCAAGGCAAGGGTAATGCACGAAAACGCACGGCTAGGCAATGCACGGCAAGGCAAGGAAAGGGTAACGCAAGGCAAGGCACGGTCAGGCGAGGCAAGGCTAAGGAACGACAACGCAAGGCTAGACATTGCACGGAAGGCAAGCAAAGAGTAACGGAAGGCAAGGAATGCAAGGCAAAGCAAGGCAACGCAAGCAAGGCTATGGCAAGGTGAAAAAAGGCTAAAGCACGACAACGCAAGGCTACGCAATGCACGGAAGGCAAGCAAAGAGTAAAGGAAGGCAAGGAAGGCAAGGGAAAGCAAGGCAAGGCAAGGGTAACGGAAGGAAAGGTACGGCAGGGGGAAACAAGGCTAAGGCACGACAACGCACGGCTAGGCAATGAACGGCAAGGCAAGGAAAGGGTATCGCAAGGCAAGGCACGGTGAGCAAGGCAAGGCTAATGCACGACAACGCAGGGCTAGGCAATGCACGGCAAGGCAAGGAAAGGGTCAGGCAAGGGAAGGCACGGTCAGACGAGGCAAGGCTAAGGCACGACAACGCAAGGCTAGGCAATGCACGGAAGGCAAACAAAGAGGAACGGAAGGCAAGGAAGGCAAGGGAAAGCAAGGCAAGGCAAGGGTAACAGAAGGAAAGGCTCGGCAAGGGGAAACAAGGCTAAGGGACGGCAACGCACGGCTAGGCAATGCACGGCAAGGCAAGGAAAGGCTAACGCAAGGCAAGGCACGGTCAGGCAAGGCAAGGCTAAGGTACGACAACGCAAGGCTAGGCAATGCACCGAAGGCAAGCAAAGATTAACGGAATGCAAGGAAGGCAAGGGAAAGCAAGGCAAGGCAAGGGTAACGGAAGGAACGGCACGGCAAGGGGAAACAAGGCTAAGGCACGACAACGCCGGAGTAGGCAATGCACGGGAAGGCAAGGAAAGGGTAACGCAAGGCAAGGCACTGTCAGGCGAGGGAAGGCTAATGCACGACAACGCAAGGCTAGGCAGTGCACGGCTAGGCAGGGAAAGAGTAACGGAAGGAAAGGAAGTCAAGGCAAAGCAAGGCAAGGCAAGTGTAACAAAAGGCACGGCACGGCAAGGGGAAACAAGGCGAAGGGACGGCAACGCACAGCTAGGCAATGCACGGGCAGGCAAGGAAAGGGTAACGAAAGGCAAGGCACGATGACGCAAGGCAAGGCTAATGCACGACAATACAAGGATAGGCAGTGCACGGTAAGGCAAGGAAAGAGTAACGGAAGGAATGGAAGGCAAGGCAAATCCACGCAAGGCAAGTGTAACAAAAGGCAAGGCACGGCAAGGGGAAACAAGGCTAAGGCACGACAACGCACGGCTAGGCAATGCACGGCAAGGCAAGGAAAGGGTAACGCAAGGCAAGGCACGGTCAGGCGAGTCAAGGCTAAGGAACGACAACGCAAGGCTAGGCAATGCACGGCAAGGCAAGGAAAGGGTAACACAAGGCAAGGCACGGTCAGACGAGGCAAGGCTAAGGAACGACAACGCAGGGCTAGACAATGCACGGAAGGCAAGCAAAGAGTAACGGAAGGCAAGGCATGCAAGGCAAAGCAAGGCAACGCAAGCAAGTCTATGGCAAGGTGAAAAAAGGCTAAAGCACGACAACGCAAGGCTACGCAATGCACGGAAGGCAAGCAAAGAGTAACGGAAGGCAAGGAAGGCAAGGGAAAGCAAGGCAAGGCAAGGGTAACGGAAGGAAACGCACGGCAAGGGGAAACAAGGCTAAGGCACGACAACGCACGGCTAGGCAATGCACGGCAAGGAAAGGAAAGGGTAACGCATGGCAAGGCACGGTGAGGCAAGGTAAGGCTAATGCACGACAACGCACGGCTAGGCAGTGCACGGTAAGGCAACGAAAGAGTAACGGAAGGAAAGGAAGGCAAGGCAAATCCACGCAAGGCAAGTGTAACAAAAGGCAAGGCACCGCAAGGGGAAACAAGGCTAAGGCACGACAACGCACGGCTAGGCAATGCACGGCAAGGCAAGGAAAGGGTAACGCAAGGCAAGGCACGTTGAGGCAAGGCAAGGCTAATTCACGACAATGCACGGCTAGGCAATGCACGGCAAGGCAAGGAAAGGCTAACGCAAGGCAAGGCACGGTCAGGCGAGGCAAGGCTAAGGCACGACAACGCAGGGCTAGGCAATGCACGGAAGGCAAGCAAAGAGTAACGGAAGGCAAGGAAGGCAAGGCAAAGCAAGGCAAGGCAAGTGTAACAAAAGGCACGGCACGGCAAGGGCAACCAAGGTTAAGGCACGACAACGCAGGATTAGGCAATGCACGGGAAGGCAAGGAAAGGGTAACGCAAGGCAAGGCACGGTGAGGCAAGGCAAGGCTAATGCACGACAACGCACGGCTAGGCAATGCACGGCAAGGTAAGGAAAGAGTAACGGAAGGCAAGGAAGGCAAGGCAAAGCATGGCAACGCAAGCAATGCTAAGGCAAGGTGAAACAAGGCTAAGGCACGAGAACGCACGCTTAGGCAATGCACGGCAAGGCAAGGAAGGGATAACGCAAGGCAAGGCACTGACAGGCGAGGCAAGGCTAATGCAGGACAACGCACGGCTAGGCAATGAACGGCAAGGCAAGGAAAGGGTAACGCAAGGCAAGGCACGGTCAGGCGAGTCAAGGCTAAGGAACGACAACGCAAGGCTAGGCAATGCACGGAAGGCAAGCAAAGAGTAACGGAAGGCAAGGAAAGGAAGGCAAAGCAAGGCAAGGCAAGTGTAACAAAAGGCACGGCACGGCAAGGGGAACCAAGGCTAAGGCACGACAACGCAGGACTAGGCAATGCACGGCAACGCAAGGAAAGGGTAACGCAAGGCAAGGCACTGACAGGCGAGGCAAGGTTAAGGCACGACAACGCACGGCTAGGCAATGCACGGCAAGGCAAGGAAAGGGTAACGCAAGGCAAGGCACGGTCAGGCGAGGCAAGGTTAAGGAATGACAACGCAAGGCTAGGCAATGCACGGAAGGCAAGCAAAGAGTAACGGAAGACAAGGAATGCAAGGCAAAGCAAGGCAACGCAAGCAAGGCTATGGCAAGGTGAAAAAAGGCTAAGGCACGACAACGCAAGGCTAGGCAATCCACGGAAGGCAAGCAAAGAGTAACGGAAGGCAAGGAAAGCAAGGGAAAGCAAGGCAAGGCAAGGGTAACAGAAGGAACGGCACGGTAAGGGGAAACAAGGCTAAGGCACGACAACGCAGGGCTAGGCAATGCACGGCAAGGCAAGGAAAGGGTAACGCAAGGCAAGGAACTGTCAGGCGAGGCAAGGCTAAGGCACGACAACGCAAGGCTAGGCAATGCACGGAAGGCAAGCAAAGAGTAAAGGAAGGCAAGGAAGGCAAGGGAAAGCAAGGGAAGGCAAGGGTAACGGAAGGAACGGCACGGTAAGGGGAAACAAGGCTAAGGCACGACAACGCAGGGCTAGGCAATGCACGGCAAGGCAAGGAAAGGGTATCTCAAGGCAAGGCACGGTGAGGCAAGGCAAGGCTAATGCACGACAGCGCAAGGCTAGGCAATGCACGGAAGGCAAGCAAAGAGTAACGGAAGGCAAGGAATGAAAGGCAAAGCAAGGCAACGCTAGCAAGGCTATGGCAAGGTGAAAAAAAGGCTAAGGCACGGCAACGCAAGGCTAGGCAATGCACGGAAGGCAAGCAAAGGGTAACGGAAGGCAAGGAAGGCAAGGGAAAGCAAGGCAAGGCAAGGGTAACAGAAGGAACGGCTCGGCAAGGGGAAACAAGGCTAAGGCACGGCAACGCACGGCTAGGCAATGCACGGACAGCCAAGGAAAGGGTAACGCAAGGCAAGGCACGGTCAGGCGAGGCAAGGCTAATGCACGACAACGCAAGGCTAGGCAGTGCACCGCTAGGCAGGGAAAGAGTAACGGAAGGAAAGGAACGCAAGGCAAAGCAATGCAAGGCAAGTGTAACAAAAGTCCCGGCACGGCAAGGGGAAACAACGCGAAGGGACGACAACGCACGGCTAGGTAATGCACGGCCAGGCAAGGAAAGGGTAACGCAAGGCAAGGCACGGTGAGGCAAGCCGAGGCTAATGCACGACAATACAAGTCTAGGCAATGCACGGAAGGCAAGCAAAGAGTAACGGAAGGCAAGGAATGCAAGGCAAAACAAGGCAACGCAAGCAAGGCTATGGCAAGGTGAAAAAAGGCTAAGGCACGACAAAGCAAGGCTAGGCAATGCACGGACTGCAAGCAAAGAGTAACGGAAGGCAAGGAATGCAAGGCAAAGCAAGGCAACGCAAGCAAGGCTATAGCAAGGTGAAAAAAGGCTAAGGCACGACAACGCACGGCTAGGCAATGCACGGCAAGGCAAGGAAAGGGTAACGCAAGGCAAGGCACGGTGAGGCAAGGCAAGGGTAATGCACGAAAACGCACGGCTAGGCAATGCACGGCAAGGCAAGGAAAGGGTAACGCAAGGCAAGGCACGGTCAGGAGAGGCAAGGCTAAGGAACGACAACGCAAGGCTAGACATTGCACGGAAGGCAAGCAAAGAGTAACGGAAGGCAAGGAATGCAAGGCAAAGCAAGGCAACGCAAGCAAGGCTATGGCAAGGTGAAAAAAGGCTAAAGCACGACAACGCAAGGCTACGCAATGCACGGAAGGCAAGCAAAGAGTAAAGGAAGGCAAGGAAGGCAAGGGAAAGCAAGGCAAGGCAAGGGTAACGGAAGGAAAGGCACGGCAGGGGGAAACAAGGCTAAGGCACGACAACGCACGGCTAGGCAATGAACGGCAAGGCAAGGAAAGGGTATCGCAAGGCAAGGCACGGTGAGCAAGGCAAGGCTAATGCACGACAACGCAGGGCTAGGCAATGCACGGCAAGGCAAGGAAAGGGTCAGGCAAGGGAAGGCACGGTCAGACGAGGCAAGGCTAAGGCACGACAACGGAAGGCTAGGCAATGCACGGAAGGCAAACAAAGAGGAACGGAAGGCAAGGAAGGCAAGGGAAAGCAAGGCAAGGCAAGGGTAACAGAAGGAACGGCTCGGCAAGGGGAAACAAGGCTAAGGGACGGCAACGCACGGCTAGGCAATGCACGGCAAGGCAAGGAAAGGCTAACGCAAGGCAAGGCACGGTCAGGCAAGGCAAGGCTAAGGTACGACAACGCAAGGCTAGGCAATGCACCGAAGGCAAGCAAAGATTAACGGAATGCAAGGAAGGCAAGGGAAAGCAAGGCAAGGCAAGGGTAACGGAAGGAACGGCACGGCAAGGGGAAACAAGGCTAAGGCACGAAAACGCCGGAGTAGGCAATGCACGGCAAGGCAAGGAAAGGGTAACGCAAGGCAAGGCACTGTCAGGCGAGGGAAGGCTAATGCACGACAACGCAAGGCTAGGCAGTGCACGGCTAGGCAGGGAAAGAGTAACGGAAGGAAAGGAAGTCAAGGCAAAGCAAGGCAAGGCAAGTGTAACAAAAGGCACGGCACGGCAAGGGGAAACAAGGCGAAGGGACGGCAACGCACAGCTAGGCAATGCACGGGCAGGCAAGGAAAGGGTAACGAAAGGCAAGGCACGATGAGGCAAGGCAAGGCTAATGCACGACAATACAAGGATAGGCAGTGCACGGTAAGGCAAGGAAAGAGTAACGGAAGGAATGGAAGGCAAGGCAAATCCACGCAAGGCAAGTGTAACAAAAGGCAAGGCACGGCAAGGGGAAACAAGGCTAAGGCACGACAACGCACGGCTAGGCAATGCACGGCAAGGCAAGGAAAGGGTAACGCAAGGCAAGGCACGGTCAGGCGAGTCAAGGCTAAGGAACGACAACGCAAGGCTAGGCAATGCACGGCAAGGCAAGGAAAGGGTAACACAAGGCAAGGCACGGTCAGGCGAGGCAAGGCTAAGGAACGACAACGCAGGGCTAGACAATGCACGGAAGGCAAGCAAAGAGTAACGGAAGGCAAGGCATGCAAGGCAAAGCAAGGCAACGCAAGCAAGTCTATGGCAAGGTGAAAAAAGGCTAAAGCACGACAACGCAAGGCTACGCAATGCACGGAAGGCAAGCAAAGAGTAACGGAAGGCAAGGAAGTCAAGGGAAAGCAAGGCAAGGCAAGGGTAACGGAAGGAAACGCACGGCAAGGGGAAACAAGGCTAAGGCAGGACAACGCACGGCTAGGCAATGCACGGCAAGGAAAGGAAAGGGTAACGCATGGCAAGGCACGGTGAGGCAAGGTAAGGCTAATGCACGACAACGCACGGCTAGGCAGTGCACGGTAAGGCAACGAAAGAGTAACGGAAGGAAAGGAAGGCAAGGCAAATCCACGCAAGGCAAGTGTAACAAAAGGCAAGGCACCGCAAGGGGAAACAAGGCTAAGGCACGACAACGAACGGCTAGGCAATGCACGGCAAGGCAAGGAAAGGGTAACGCAAGGCAAGGCACGTTGAGGCAAGGCAAGGCTAATTCACGACAATGCACGGCTAGGCAATGCACGGCAAGGCAAGGAAAGGCTAACGCAAGGCAAGGCACGGTCAGGCGAGGCAAGGCTAAGGCACGACAACGCAGGGCTAGGCAATGCACGGAAGGCAAGCAAAGAGTAACGGAAGGCAAGGAAGGCAAGGCAAAGCAAGGCAAGGCAAGTGTAACAAAAGGCACGGCACGGCAAGGGCAACCAAGGTTAAGGCACGACAACGCAGGATTAGGCAATGCACGGGAAGGCAAGGAAAGGGTAACGCAAGGCAAGGCACGGTGAGGCAAGACAAGGCTAATGCACGACAACGCACGGCTAGGCAATGCACGGCAAGGGAAGGAAAGAGTAACGGAAGGCAAGGAAGGCAAGGCAAAGCATGGCAACGCAAGCAATGCTAAGGCAAGGTGAAACAAGGCTAAGGCACGAGAACGCACGGTTAGGCAATGCACGGCAAGGCAAGGAAGGGATAACGCAAGGCAAGGCACTGACAGGCGAGGCAAGGCTAATGCAGGACAACGCACGGCTAGGCAATGAACGGCAAGGCAAGGAAAGGGTAACGCAAGGCAAGGCACGGTCAGGCGAGTCAAGGCTAAGGAACGACAACGCAAGGCTAGGCAATGCACGGAAGGCAAGCAAAGAGTAACGGAAGGCAAGGAAAGGAAGGCAAAGCAAGGCAAGGCAAGTGTAACAAAAGGCACGGCACGGCAAGGGGAACCAAGGCTAAGGCACGACAACGCAGGACTAGGCAATGCACGGCAAGGCAAGGAAAGGGTAACGCAAGGCAAGGCACTGACAGGCGAGGCAAGGATAAGGCACGACAACGCACGGCTAGGCAATGCACGGCAAGGCAAGGAAAGGGTAACGCAAGGCAAGGCACGGTCAGGCGAGGCAAGGTTAAGGAATGACAACGCAAGGGTAGGCAATGCACGGAAGGCAAGCAAAGAGTAACGGAAGGCAAGGAATGCAAGGCAAAGCAAGGCAACGCAAGCAAGGCTATGGCAAGGTGAAAAAAGGCTAAGGCACGACAACGCAAGGCTAGGCAATCCACGGAAGGCAAGCAAAGAGTAACGGAAGGCAAGGAAAGCAAGGGAAAGCAAGGCAAGGCATGGGTAACAGAAGGAACGGTACGGTAAGGGGAAACAAGGCTAAGGCACGACAACGCAGGGCTAGGCAATGCACGGGAAGGCAAGGAAAGGGTAACGCAAGGCAAGGAACTGTCAGGCGAGGCAAGGCTAAGGCACGACAACGCAAGGCTAGGCAATGCACGGAAGGCAAGCAAAGAGTAAAGGAAGGCAAGGAAGGCAAGGGAAAGCAAGGGAAGGCAAGGGTAACGGAAGGAACGGCACGGTAAGGGGAAACAAGGCTAAGGCACGACAACGCAGGGCTAGGCAATGCACGGCAAGGCAAGGAAAGGGTATCTCAAGGCAAGGCACGGTGAGGCAAGGCAAGGCTAATGCACGACAGCGCAAGGCTAGGCAATGCACGGAATGCAAGCAAAGAGTAACGGAAGGCAAGGAATGAAAGGCAAAGCAAGGCAACGCTAGCAAGGCTATGGCAAGGTGAAAAAAAGGCTAAGGCACGGCAACGCAAGGCTAGGCAATGCACGGAAGGCAAGCAAAGGGTAACGGAAGGCAAGGAAGGCAAGGGAAAGCAAGGCAAGGCAAGGGTAACAGAAGGAACGTCTCGGCAAGGGGAAAAAAGGCTAAGGCACGGCAACGCACGGCTAGAAAATGCACGGACAGCCAAGGAAAGGGTAACGCAAGGCAAGGCACGGTCAGGCGAGGCAAGGCTAATGCACGACAACGCAAGGCTAGGCAGTGCACCGCTAGGCAGGGAAAGAGTAACGGAAGGAAAGGAACGCAAGGCAAAGCAATGCAAGGCAAGTGTAACAAAAGTCCCGGCACGGCAAGGGGAAACAAGGCGAAGGGACGGCAACGCACGGCTAGGCAATGCACTGCCAGGCAAGGAAAGGGTAACGCAAGGCAAGGCACGGTGAGGCAAGGCAAGGCTAATGCACGACAACGCAAGGCTAGGCAATGCACGGAAGGCAAGCAAAGTGTAACGAAAGGCAAGGAAGTCAAGGCAAAGCAAGGCAACGCAAGCAAGGCTATGGCAAGGTGAAAAAAGGCTAAAGCACGGCAACGCAAGGCTACGCAATGCACGGAAGGCAAGCAAAGTGTAACGAAAGGCAAGGAAGTCAAGGCAAAGCAAGGCAACGCAAGCAAGGCTATGGCAAGGTGAAAAAAGGCTAAAGCACGGCAACGCAAGGCTACGCAATGCACGGAAGGCAAGCAAAGACTAACGGAAGGCAAGGAAGGCAAGGCAAAGCAAGGCAACGCAAGCAAGGCTATAGCAAGGTGAAACAAGGCTATGGCACCACAACGCACGGCTAGGCAATGCACGGCAAGTCAAGGAAAGGGTAACGCAAGGCAAGGCACGGTGAGGCAAGGCAAGGCTAATGCAGGACAACGCACGGCTAGGCAATGCACGGCAAGGCAAGGAAACGGTAACGCAAGTCATGGCACGGTCAGGCGAGGCAAGGCTAAGGAACGACAACGCAAGGCTAGACAATGCACGGAAGGCAAGCAAAGAGTAACGGAAGGCAAGGAATGCAAGGCAAAGCAAGGCAACGCAAGCAAGGCTATGGCAAGGTGAAAAAAGGCTAAAGAACGACAACCCGAGGCTACGCAATGCACGGAAGGCAAGCAAAGAGTAACGGAAGGCAAGGAAGTCAAGGGAAAGCAAGGCAAGGCAAGGGTAACGGAAGAAAACGTACGGCAAGGGGAAACAAGCCTAAGGCACGGCAACGCACGACTAGGCAATGCACGGCAAGGCAAGGAAAGGGTAACGCAAGGCAAGGCACGGTGAGGCAAGGGAAGGCTAATGCACGACAACGCACGGCTAGGCAATGCACGGCAAGGCAAGGAAAGGGTAACGCAAGGGAAGGCACGGTCAGACGAGGCAAGGCTAAGGCACGACAACGCAAGGCTAGGCAATGCACGGAAGGCAAGCAAAGAGTAACGGAAGGCACGGAAGGCAAGGCAAAGCAAGGCAACGCAAGCAAGGCTATGGCAAGGTGAAAAAAGGCTAAGGCACGACAACGCAAGGCTAGGCAATGCACGGAAGACAAGCAAAGAGTAACGGAAGGCAAGGAAGGCAAGGCAAAGAAAGGCAACGCAAGCAAGGTTATAGCAAGGTGAAACAAAGCTAAGGCACGACAACGCACGGCTAGGCAATGCACGGCAAGGCAAGGAAAGGGTAACGCAAGGTAACGCACGGTGAGGCAAGGCAAGGCTAATGCACGACAACGCACGGCTAGGCAATGCACGGCAAGGCAAGGAAAGGGTAACGCAAGTCAAGGCACGGTCAGGCGAGGCAAGGCTAATGCACGACAACGCACGGCTAGGCAATGCACGGCAAGGCAAGCAAAGAGTAACGGAAGGCAAGGAAAGCAAGGGAAAGCAAGGCAAGTCAAGTGTCACGGAAGGAACGGCACGGCAAGGGGAAACAAGGCTAAGGCACGACAACGCACGGCTAGGCAATGCACGGCAAGGCAAGGAAAGGGTAACGCAAGGCAAGGAACTGTCAGGCGAGGCAAGGCTAAGGCACGACAACGCAAGGCTAGGCAATGCACGGAAGGCAAGCAAAGAGTAACGGAAGGCAAGGAAGGCAAGGGAAAGCAAGGCAAGGCAAGGGTAACGGAAGGAAACGCACGGCAACGGGAAACAAGGCTAAGGCACGACAACGCACGGCTAGGCAATGCACGGCAAGGCAAGGAAAGGGTAACGCAAGGGAAGGCACGGTGAGGCAAGGCAAGGCTAATGCACGACAAAGCACGGCTAGGCAGTGCACGGCAAGGCAAGGAAACGGTAACGCAAGGGAAGGCACGGTCAGACGAGGCAAGGCTAAGGCACGACAACGCAAGGCTAGGCAATGCACGGAAGGCAAGCAAAGAGTAACGGAAGGCAAGGAATGCAAGGCAAAGCAAGGCAACGCAAGCAAGGCTATGGCAAGGTGAAAAAAGGCTAAGGCACGACAAGGCAAGGCTAGGCAATGCACGGAAGACAAGCAAAGAGTAACGGAAGGCAAGGAAGGGAAGGCAAAGAAAGGCAACTCAAGCAAGGCTATAGCAAGGTGAAACAAAGCTAAGGCACGACAACGCACGGCTAGGCAATGCACGGCAAGGCAAGGAAAGGGTAACGCAAGGCAAGGCACGGTGAGGCAAGGCAAGGCTAACGCAAGACAACGCACGGCTAGGCAATGCACGGCAAGGCAAGGAAAGGGTAATGCAAGTCAAGGCACGGTCAGTCGAGGCAAGGCTAAAGAACGACAACGCAAGGCTAGACAATGCACGGAAGTCAAGCAAAGAGTAACGGAAGGCAAGGAATGCAAGGCAAAGCAAGGCAACGCAAGCAAGGCTATGGCAAGGTGAAAAAAGGCTAAAGCATGGCAACGCAAGGCTACGCAATGCACGGAAGGCAAGCAAAGAGTAACGAAAGGCAAGGAAGTCAAGGCAAAGCAAGGCAACGCAAGCAAGGCTATGGCAAGGTGAAAAAAGGCTAAAGCACGGCAACGCAAGGCTACGCAATGCACGGAAGGCAAGCAAAGACTAACGGAAGGCAAGGAAGGCAAGGCAAAGCAAGGCAACGCAAGCAAGGCTATAGCAAGGTGAAACAAGGCTATGGCACCACAACGCACGGCTAGGCAATGCACGGCAAGTCAAGGAAAGGGTAACGCAAGGCAAGGCACGGTGAGGCAAGGCAAGGCTACTGCAGGACAACGCACGGCTAGGCAATGCACGGCAAGGCAAGGAAACGGTAACGCAAGTCATGGCACGGTCAGGCGAGGCAAGGCTAAGGAACGACAACGCAAGGCTAGACAATGCACGGAAGGCAAGCAAAGAGTAACGGAAGGCAAGGAATGCAAGGCAAAGCAAGGCAACGCAAGCAAGGCTATGGCAAGGTGAAAAAAGGCTAAAGGACGACAACGCAAGGCTACGCAATGCACGGAAGGCAAGCAAAGAGTAACGGAAGGCAAGGAAGTCAAGGGAAAGCAAGGCAAGGCAAGGGTAACGGAAGAAAACGCACGGCAAGGGGAAACAAGCCTAAGGCACGGCAACGCACGACTAGGCAATGCACGGCAAGGCAAGGAAAGGGTAACGCAAGGCAAGGCACGGTGAGGCAAGGCAAGGCTAATGCACGACAACGCACGGCTAGGCAATGCACGGCAAGGCAAGGAAAGGGTAACGCAAGGGAAGGCACGGTCAGACGAGGCAAGGCTAAGGCACGACAACGCAAGGTTAGGCAATGCACGGAAGGCAAGCAAAGAGTAACGGAAGGCAAGGAAGGCAAGGCAAAGGAAGGCAACGCAAGCAAGGCTATGGCAAGGTGAAAAAAGGCTAAGGCACGACAACGCAAGGCTAGGCAATGCACGGAAGACAAGCAAAGAGTAACGGAAGGCAAGGAAGGCAAGGCAAAGAAAGGCAACGCAAGAAGGTTATAGCAAGGTGAAACAAAGCTAAGGCACGACAACGCACGGCTAGGCAATGCACGGCAAGGCAAGGAAAGGGTAACGCAAGGTAACGCACGGTGAGGCAAGGCAAGGCTAATGCACGACAACGCACGGCTAGGCAATGCACGGCAAGGCAAGGAAAGGGTAACGCAAGTCAAGGCACGGTCAGGCGATGCAAGGCTAAGGAACGACAACGCAAGGCTAGACAATGCACGGAAGGCAAGCAAAGAGTAACGGAAGGCAAGGAATGCAAGGCAAAGCAAGGCAACGCAAGCAAGGCTATGGCAAGTTGGAAAAAGGCTAAAGCACGGCAACGCAAGGCTACGCAATGCACGGAAGGCAAGCAAAGAGTAACGGAAGGCAAGGAAGCCAAGGCAAAGCAAGCCAACGCAAGCAAGGCTATAGCAAGGTGAAACAAGGCTATGGCACGACAACGCACGGCTAGGCAATGCACGGCAAGGCAAGGAAAGGGTAACGCAAGGCAATGCACGGTGAGGCAAGGCAAGGCTAATGCACGACAACGCACGGCTAGGCAATGCACGGCAAGGCAAGGAAAGGGTAACACAAGGCAAGGCACGGTCAGGCGAGGCAAGGCTAAGGAACGACAACGCAAGGCTAGACAATGCACGGAAGGCAAGCAAAGAGTAACGGAAGGCAAGGCATGCAAGGCAAAGCAAGGCAACGCAAGCAAGGCTATGGCAAGGTGAAAAAAGGCTAAAGCACGACAACGCAAGGTTACGCAATGCACGGAAGGCAAGCAAAGAGTAACGGAAGGCAAGGAAGTCAAGGGAAAGCAAGGCAAGGCAAGGGTAACGGAAGGAAACGCACGGCAAGGGGAAACAAGGCTAAGGCACGACAACGCACGGCTACGCAATGCACGGCAAGGAAAGGAAAGGGTAACGCATGGCAAGGCACGGTGAGGCAAGGCAAGGCTAATGCACGACAAGCACGGCTAGGCAATGCACGGCAAGGCAAGGAAAGGCTAACGCAAGGCAAGGCACGGTCAGGCGACGCAAGGCTAAGGCACGACAACGGAAGGCTAGGCAATGCACGGAAGGCAAGCAAAGAGTAACGGAAGGCAAGGAAGGCAAGGGAAAGCAAGGCAAGGCAAGGGTAACGGAAGGCAAGGCACTGTCAGGGGAGGGAAGGCTAAGGCACGACAACGCACGGCTAGGCAATGAACGGCAAGGCAAGGAAAGGGTAACGCAAGGCAAGGCACTGTCAGGGGAGGGAAGGCTAATGCACGACAACGCAAGGCTAGGCAGTGCACGGCTAGGCAGGGAAAGAGTAACGTAAGGAAAGGAAGGCAAGGCAAAGCAAGGCAAGGCAAGTGTAACAAAAGGCACGGCACGGCAAGGTGAAACAAGGCTAAGGCACGAGAACGCACGGTTAGGCAATGCACGGCAAGGCAAGGAAGGGGTAACGCAAGGCAAGGCACTGACAGGCGAGGCAAGGCTAAGGCACGACAACGCACGGCTAGGCAATGCACGGCAAGGCAAGGAAAGGGTAACGCAAGGCAAGGCACGGTCAGGCGAGGCAAGGCTAAGGAATGACAACGCAAGGCTAGGCAATGCACGGAAGGCAAGCAAAGAGTAACGGAAGGCAAGGAATGCAAGGCAAAGCAAGGCAACGCAAGCAAGTCTATGGCAAGGTGAAAAAAGGCTAAGGTTCGACAACGCAAGGCTAAGCAATGCACGGCAAGGCAAGGAAAGGGGAACGCAAGGCAAGGAACTGTCAGGCGAGGCAAGGCTAAGGCACGACAACGCAAGGCTAGGCAATGCACGGAAGGCAAGCAAAGAGTAACGGAAGGCAAGGAATGCAAGGCAAGGCAAGGGTAACGGAAGGAAACGCACGGCAAGGGGAAACAAGGCTAAGGCACGACAACGCACGGCTAGGCAATGCACGGCAAGGCAAGGAAAGGGTAACGCAAGGCAAGGCACGGTGAGGCAAGGCAAGGCTAATGCACGACAACGCAAGCCTAGGCAATGCACGGCAAGGCAAGGAAAGGGTAACGCAAGGGAAGGCACGGTCAGACGAGGCAAGGCTAAGGCACGACAACGCAAGGCTAGGCAATGCACGGAAGGCAAGCAAAGAGTAACGGAAGGCAAGGAAGGCAAGGGAAATCAAGGCAAGGCAAGGGTAACAGAAGGAACGGCTCGGCAAGGGGAAACAAGGCTAAGGCACGGCAACGCAAGGCTAGGCAATGCACGGCCAGGCAAGGAAAGGGTAACGCAAGGCAAGGCACGGTGAGGCAAGGCAAGGCTAATGCACGACAACGCAAAGCTAGGCAATGCACGGCAAGTTAAGGAAAGAGTAACGGAAGGCAAGGAAGGCAAGGCAAAGCATGGCAACGCAAGCAATGCTAAGGCAAGGTGAAACAAGGCTAAGGAACGAGAACGCACGGTTAGGCAATGCACGGCAAGGCAAGGAAGGGGTAACGCAAGGCAAGGCACTGATAGGCGAGGCAAGGCTAAGGCACGACAACGCACGGCTAGGCAATGCACGGCAAGGCAAGGAAAGGGTAACGAAAGGCAAGGCACGGTCAGGCGAGGCAAGGCTAAGGAATGACAACGCAAGGCTAGGCAATGCACGGAAGGCAAGCAAAGAGTAACGGAAGGCAAGGAATGCAAGGCAAAGCAAGGGAACGCAAGCAAGGCTATGGCAAGGTGAAAAAAGGCTAAGGCACGACAACGCAAGGCCAGGCAATCCACGGAAGGCATGCAAAGAGTAACGGAAGGCAAGGAAGGCAAGGGAAAGCAAGGCAAGGCAAGGGTAACGGAAGGAAACGCACGGCAAGAGGAAACAAGGCTAAGGCACGACAACGCACGGCTAGGCAATGCACGGCAAGGCAAGGAAAGGGTATCGCAAGGCAAGGCACGGTGCGGCAAGGCAAGGCTAATGCACGACAACGCACGGCTAGGCAATGCACAGCAAGGCAAGGAAAGGGTAACGCAAGTCAAGGCACGGTCAGGCGAGGCAAGGCTAAGGAACGACAACGCAAGGCTAGGCAATGCACGGAAGGCAAGCAAAGAGTAACGGAAGGCAAGGAATGCAAGGCAAAGCAAGGCAACGCAAGCAAGTCTATGGCAAGGTGAAAAAAGGCTAAAGCACGGCAACGCAAGGCTACGCAATGCACGGAAGGCCAGCAAAGAGTAACGGAAGGCAAGGAAGGCAAGGCAAAGCAAGGCAACGCAAGCAAGGCTATAGCAAGGTGAAACAAGGCTATGGCACCACAACGCACGGCTAGGCAATGCACGGCAAGGCAAGGAAAGGCTAACGCAAGGCAAGGCACGGTCAGGCGAGGCCAGGCTAAGGCACGACAACGCAAGGCTAGGCAATGCACGGAAGGCAAGCAAAGAGTAACGGAAGGCAAGGAAGGCAAGGGAAACAAGGCAAGGCAAGGGCAACGGAAGGAACGGCACGGCAAGGGGAAACAAGGCTAAGGCACGACAACGCAGGACTAGGCAATGCACGGCAAGGCAAGCAAAGGGTAACGCAAGGCAAGGCACTGTCAGGCGAGGGAAGGCTAATGCACGACAACGCAAGGCTAGGCAGTGCACGGCTAGGCAGGGAAAGAGTAACCGAAGGAAAGGAAGGCAAGGCAAAGCAAGGCAAGGCAAGTGTAACAAAAGGCACCGCACGGCAAGGGGAAACAAGGCGAAGGGACGGTAACGCACGGCTAGGCAATGCACGGCCAGGCAAGGAAAGGGTAACGCAAGGCAAGGCACGGTGAGGCAAGCCAAGGCTAATGCACGACAATACAAGTCTAGGCAATGCACGGAAGGCAAGCAAAGAGTAACGGAAGGCAAGGAATGCAAGGCAAAGCAAGGCAACGCAAGCAAGGCTATGGCAAGGTGAAAAAAGGCTAAGGCACGACAACGCAAGGCTAGGCAATGCACCGAAGGCAAGCAAAGATTAACGGAATGCAAGGAAGGCAAGGGAAAGCAAGGCAAGGCAAGTGCAACGGAAGGAACGGCACGGCAAGGGGAAACAAGGCTAAGGCACGACAACGCCGGACTAGGCAATGCACGGCAAGGCAAGGAAAGGGTAACGCAAGGCAAGGCACTGTCAGGCGAGGGAAGGCTAATGCACGACAACGCAAGGCTAGGCAATGCACGGAAGGCAAGCAAAGAGTAACGGAAGGCAAGGAAGGCAAGGGAAAGCAAGGGAAGTCAAGGGTAACAGAAGGAACGGCTCGGCAAGGGGAAACAAGGCTAAGGCACGGCAACGCACGGCTAGGCAATGCACGGCCAGCCAAGGAAAGGGTAACGCAAGGCAAGGCACTGTCAGGCGAGGGAAGGCTAATGCACGACAACGCAAGGCTAGGCAGTGCACGGCTAGGCAGGGAAAGAGAAACGGAAGGAAAGGAAGGCAAGGCAAAGCAAGGCAAGGCAAGTGTAACAAAAGGCACGGCACGGCAAGGTGAAACAAGGCTAAGGCACGAGAACGCACGGTTAGGCAATGCACGGCAAGGCACTGACAGGCGAGGCAAGGCTAAGGCACGACAACGCACGGCTAGGCAATGCACGGCAAGGCAATGAAAGGGTAACGCAAGGCAAGGCACGGTCAGGCGAGGCAAGGCTAAGGAACGACAACGGAAGGCTAGACAATGCACGGAAGGCAAGCAAAGAGTAACGGAAGGCAAGGAATGCAAGGCAAAGCAAGGCAACGCAAGCAAGGCTATGGCAAGGTGAAAAAAGGCTAAAGCACGACAACGCAAGGCTAGGCAATGCACGGAAGGCAAGCAAAGAGTAACGGAAGGCAAGGAAGGCAAGGCAAAGCAAGGCAACGCAAGCAAGGCTATGGCAAGGTGAAAAAAGGCTAAGGTTCGACAACGCAAGGCTAGGCAATGCACGGCAAGGCAAGGAAAGGGTAACGCAAGGCAAGGAACTGTCAGGCGAGGCAAGGCTAAGGCACGACAACGCAAGGCTAGGCAATGCACGGAAGGCAAGCAAAGAGTAACGGAAGGCAAGCAAGGCAAGGGAAAGCAAGGCAAGGCAAGGGTAACGGAAGGAAACGCACGGCAACGGGAAACAAGGCTAAGGCACGACAAAGCACGGCTAGGCAATGCACGGCAAGGCAAGGAAAGGGTAACGCAAGGCAAGGCACGGTGAGGCAAGGCAAGGCTAATGCACGACAACGCAAGGCTAGGCAATGCACGGCAAGGCAAGGAAAGGGTAACGCAAGGGAAGGCACGGTCAGACGAGGCAAGGCTAAGGCACGACAACGCAAGGCTAGGCAATGCACGGAAGGCAAGCAAAGAGTAACGGAAGGCAAGGAAGGCAAGGGAAATCAAGGCAAGGCAAGGGTAACAGAAGGAATGGCTCGGCAAGGGGAAACAAGGCTAAGGCACGGCAACGCAAGGCTAGGCAATGCACGGCTAGGCAAGGAAAGGGTAACGCAAGGCAAGGCACGGTCAGGGAAGGCAAGGCTAATGCACGACAACGCAAGGCTAGGCAGTGCACGGTAAGGCAAGGAAAGAGTAACGGAAGGAAAGGAAGGCAAGGCAAATCCACGCAAGGCAAGTGTAACAAAAGGCAAGGCACGGCAAGGGGAAACAAGGCTAAGGCACGACAACGCACGGCTAGGCAATGCACGGCAAGGCAAGGAAAGGCTAACTCAAGGCAAGGCACGGTCAGGCGAGGCAAGGCTAAGGCACGACAACGCAAGGCTAGGCAATGCACGGAAGGCAAGCAAAGAGTAACGGAAGGCAAGGAAGGCAAGGCAAAGCAAGGCAAGGCAAGGGTAACGGAAGGAACGGCACGGCAAGGGGAACCAACCTAAGGCACGACAACGCAGGACTAGGCAATGCACGGGAAGGCAAGGAAAGGGTAACGTAAGGAAGGCACGGTGAGGCAAGGCAAGGCTAATGCACGACAACGCACGGCTAGGCAATGCACGGCAAGGTAAGGAAAGAGTAACGGAAGGCAAGGAAGGCAAGGCAAAGCATGGCAACGCAAACCATGCTAAGGCAAGGTGAAACAAGGCTAAGGCACCAGAACGCACGGTTAGGCAATGCACGGCAAGGCAAGGAAGGGGTAACGCAAGGCAAGGCACTGACAGGCGAGGCAAGGCTAAGGCACGACAACGCAAGGCTAGGCAGTGCACGGTCAGGCAAGGAAAGAGTAACGGAAGGAAAGGAAGGCAAGGCAAATCCAGGCAAGGCAAGTGTAACAAAAGGCACGGCACGGCAAGGGGAAACAAGGCTAAGGCACGATAACGCACGGCTAGGCAATGCACGGCAAGGCAAGGAAAGGGCAACGCAAGGCAAGGCACGGTGAGGCAAGGCAAGGCTAATGCACGACAACGCACGGCTAGGCAATGCACGGCAAGGCAAGGAAAGGCTAACGCAAGGCAAGGCACGGTCAGGCGAGGCAAGGCTAAGGCACGACAACGCAAGGCTAGGCAATGCACGGAAGGTAAGCAAAGAGTAACGGAAGGCAAGGAATGCAAGGCAAAGCAAGGCAACGCAAGCAAGGCTATGGCAAGGTGAAAAAATTCTAAAGCACGACAACGCAAGGCTACGCAATGCACGGAAGGCAAGCAAAGAGTAACGGAAGGCAAGGAAGTCAAGGGAAAGAAAGGCAAGACAAGGGTAACGGAAGGAAACGCACGGTAAGGGGAAACAAGGCTAAGGCACGGCAACGCACGGCTAGGCAATGTACGTCAAGGCAAGGAAAGAGTAACGCAAGGCAAGGCACGGTGAGGCAAGGCAAGGCTAATGCACGACAACGCAAGGCTAGGCAGTGCACGGTAAGGCAAGGAAAGAGTAACGGAAGGAAAGGAAGGCAAGGCAAATCCAGGCAAGGCAAGTGTAACAAAAGGCACGGCACGGCAAGGGGAAACAAGGCTAAGGCACGATAACGCACGGCTAGGCAATGCACGGCAAGGCAAGGAAAGGGCAACGCAAGGCAAGGCACGGTGAGGCAAGGCAAGGCTAATGCACGACAACGCACGGCTAGGCAATGCACGGAAAGCAAGGAAAGAGTAACGGAAGGCAAGGAAGGCAAGGGAAAGCAAGGCAAGGCAAGGGTAACAGAAGGAACGGCTCGGCAAGGGGAAACAAGTCTAAGGGACGGCAACGCACGGCTAGGCAATGCACGGCCAGTCAAGGAAAGGGTAACGCAAGGCAAGGCACGGTCAGGCAAGGCAAGGCTAATGCACGACAACGCAAGGCTAGGCAGTGCACGGTAAGGCAAGGAAAGAGTAACGGAAGGAAAGGAAGGCAAGGCAAATCCAGGCAAGGCAAGTGTAACAAAAGGCACGGCACGGCAAGGGGAAACAAGGCTAAGGCACGATAACGCACGGCTAGGCAATGCACGGCAAGGCAAGGAAAGGGCAACGCAAGGCAAGGCACGGTGAGGCAAGGCAAGGCTAATGCACGACAACGCACGGCTAGGCAATGCACGGCAAGGCAAGGAAAGGCTAACGCAAGGCAAGGCACGGTCAGGCGAGGCAAGGCTAAGGCACGACAACGCAAGGCTAGGCAATGCACGGAAGGCAAGCAAAGAGTAACGGAAGGCAAGGAAGGCAAGGGAAAGCAAGGGAAGTCAAGGGTAACAGAAGGAACGGCTCGGCAAGGGGAAACAAGGCTAAGGCACGGCAACGCACGGCTAGGCAATGCACGGCCAGCCAAGGAAAGGGTAACGCAAGGCAAGGCACTGTCAGGCGAGGGAAGGCTAATGCACGACAACGCAAGGCTAGGCAGTGCACGGCTAGGCAGGGAAAGAGAAACGGAAGGAAAGGAAGGCAAGGCAAAGCAAGGCAAGGCAAGTGTAACAAAAGGCACGGCACGGCAAGGGGAAACAAGGCGAAGGGACGGCAACGCACTGCTAGGCAATGCACGGCCAGGCAAGGAAAGGGTAACGCAAGGCAAGGCACGGTGAGGCAAGGCAAGGCTAATGCACGACAATACAAGGCTAGGCAATGCACGGAAGGCAAGCAAAGAGTAACGGAAGCCAAGGAATGCAAGGCAAAGCAAGGCAACGCAAGCAAGGCTATGTCAAGGTGAAAAAAGGCTAAGGCACGACAACGCAAGGCTAGGCAATGCACGGAAGGCAAGCAAAGAGTAACGGAAGGCAAGGAAGGCAAGGCAAAGCAAGGCAACGCAAGCAAGGCTATAGCAAGGTGAAACAAGGCTATGGCACGACAACGCACGGCTAGGCAAGGAAAGGGTAACGCAAGGCAAGGCACGGTGAGGCAAGACAAGGCTAATGCACGACAACGCACGACTAGGCAATGCACGGCAAGGAAAGGAAAGGGTAACGCAAGGCAAGGCACGGTCAGGCGAGGCAAGGCTAAGGAACGATAACGCAAGTCTAGTCAATGCACGGAAGGCAAGCAAAGAGTAACGGAAGGCAAGGAATGCAAGGCAAAGCAAGGCAACGCAAGCAAGGCTATGGCAAGTTGAAAAAAGGCTAAAGCACGACAACGCAATGCTACGCAATGCACAGAAGGCAAGCAAAGAGTGACGGAAGGCAAGGAAGTCAAGGGAAAGCAAGGCAAGGGAAGGGTAACGGAAGGAAACGCACGGCAAGGGGAAACAAGGCTAAGGCACGGCAACGCACGGCTAGGCAATGCACGGCAAGGCAAGGAAAGGGTAACGCAAGGCAAGGCACGGTGAGGCAAGGCAAGGCTAATGCACGACAACGCACGGCTAGGCAATGCACGGCAAGGCAAGGAAAGGGTAACGCAAGGGAAGGCACGGTCAGACGAGGCAAGGCTAAGGCACGACAACGCAAGGCTAGGCAATGCACGGAAGGCAAGCAAAGAGTAACGGAAGGCAAGGAAGGCAAGGCAAAGCAAGGCAAGGCAAGTGTAACAAAAGGCACGGCACGGCAAGGGCAACCAAGGTTAAGGCACGACAACGCAGGATTAGGCAATGCACGGGAAGGCAAGGAAAGGGTAACGCAAGGCAAGGCACGGTGAGGCAAGGCAAGGCATGGCAACGCAAGCAATGCTAAGGCAAGGTGAAACAAGGCTAAGGCACGCGAACGCACGGTTAGGCAATGCACGGCAAGGCAAGGAAGGGGTAACGCAAGGCATGGCACTGACAGGCGAGGCAAGGCTAAGGCACGACAACGCACGGCTAGGCAATGCACGGCAACGCATGGAAAGGGTAACGCAAGGCAAGGCACGGTCAGGCGAGGCAAGGCTAAGGAATGACAACGCAATGCTAGGCAATGCACGGAAGGCAAACAAAGAGTAACGGAAGGCAAGGAATGCAAGGCAAAGCAAGTGAACGCAAGCAAGGCTATGTCAAGGTGAAAAAAGGCTAAGGCACGACAACGCAAGGCTAGGCAATCCACGGAAGGCAACCAAAGAGTAACGGAAGGCAAGGAAGGCAAGGGAAAGCAAGGGAAGTCAAGGGTAACAGAAGGAACGGCTCGGCAAGGGGAAACAAGGCTAAGGCACGGCAACGCACGGCTAGGCAATGCACGGCAAGGCAAGGAAAGGGTAACGCAAGGCAAGGCACGGTGAGGCAAGGCAAGGTTAATGCACGACAACGCACGGCCAGGCAATGCACGGCAAGGCAAGGAAAGGGTAACGCAAGGGAAGGCACGGTCAGACGAGGCAAGGCTAAGGCACGACAACGCAAGGCTAGGCAATGCACGGAAAGCAAGGAAAGAGTAACGGAAGGCAAGGAAGGCAAGGGAAAGCAAGGCAAGGCAAGGGTAACAGAAGGAACGGCTCGGCAAGGGGAAACAAGGCTAAGGGACGGCAACGCACGGCTAGGCAATGCACGGCCAGCCAAGGAAAGGGTAACGCAAGGCAAGGCACGGTCAGGCAAGGCAAGGCTAATGCAGGACAACGCAAGGCTAGGCAGTGCACGGTAAGGCAAGGAAAGAGTAACGGAAGGAAAGGAAGGCAAGGCAAATCCAGGCAAGGCAAGTGTAAAAAAAGGCACGGCACGGCAAGGGGAAACAAGGCTAAGGCACGATAACGCACGGCTAGGCAATGCACGGCAAGGCAAGGAAAGGGCAACGCAAGGCAAGGCACTGACAGGCGAGGCAAGGCTAAGGCACGACAACGCAAGGCTAGGCAGTGCACGGTAAGGCAAGGAAAGAGTAACGGAAGGAAAGGAAGGCAAGGCAAATCCAGGCAAGGCAAGTGTAACAAAAGGCACGGCACGGCAAGGTGAAACAAGGCTAAGGCACGAGAACGCACGGTTAGGCAATGCACGGCAAGGCACTGACAGGCCAGGCAAGGCTAAGGCACGACAACGCACGGCTAGGCAATGCACGGCAAGGCAAGGAAAGGGTAACGCAAGGCAAGGCACGGTCAGGCGAGGCAAGGCTAAGGAATGACAACGCAAGGCTAGGCAATGCACGGAAGGCAAGCAAAGAGTAACGGAAGGCAAGGAATGCAAGGCAAACCAAGGCAACGCAAGCAAGGCTATGGCAAGGTGAAAAAAGGCTAAGGTTCGACAACGCAAGGCTAGGCAATGCACGGCAAGGCAAGGAAAGGGTAACGCAAGGCAAGGAACTGTCAGGCGAGGCAAGGCTAAGGCACGACAACGCAAGGCTAGGCAATGCACGGAAGGCAAGCAAAGAGTAACGGAAGGCAAGCAAGGCAAGGGAAAGCAAGGCAAGGCAAGGGTAACGGAAGGAAACGCACGGCAACGGGAAACAAGGCTAAGGCACGACAAAGCACGGCTAGGCAATGCACGGCAAGGCAAGGAAAGGGTAACGCAAGGCAAGGCACGGTGAGGCAAGGCAAGGCTAATGCACGACAACGCAAGGCTAGGCAATGCACGGCAAGGCAAGGAAAGGGTAACGCAAGGGAAGGCACGGTCAGACGTGGCAAGGCTAAGGCACGACAACGCAAGGCTAGGCAATGCACGGAAGGCAAGCAAAGAGTAACGGAAGGCAAGGAAGGCAAGGGAAATCAAGGCAAGGCAAGGGTAACAGAAGGAACGGCTCGGCAAGGGGAAACAAGGCTAAGGCACGGCAACGCAAGGCTAGGCAATGCACGGCTAGGCAAGGAAAGGGTAACGCAAGGCAAGGCACGGTCAGGCAAGGCAAGGCTAATGCACGACAACGCAAGGCTAGGCAGTGCACGGTAAGGCAAGGAAAGAGTAACGGAAGGAAAGGAAGGCAAGGCAAATCCACGCAAGGCAAGTGTAACAAAAGGCAAGGCACGGCAAGGGGAAACAAGGCTAAGGCACGACAACGCACGGCTAGGCAATGCACGGCAAGGCAAGGAAAGGCTAACTCAAGGCAAGGCACGGTCAGGCGAGGCAAGGCTAAGGCACGACAACGCAAGGCTAGGCAATGCACGGAAGGCAAGGAAAGAGTAACGGAAGGCAA
Source organism: Macrotis lagotis (assembly GCF_037893015.1). NCBI lineage: Eukaryota > Metazoa > Chordata > Mammalia > Peramelemorphia > Peramelidae > Macrotis > Macrotis lagotis. The sequence goes on along the minus strand of NW_027422160.1, from coordinate 77,520 downwards.
GGAAGGCAAGGCAAAGCAAGGCAAGGCAAGTGTAACAAAAGGCAACGGCACGGCAAGGGGAACCAAGGCTAAGGCACGACAACGCAGGACTAGGCAATGCACGGCAAGGCAAGGAAAGGGTAACGCAAGGAAGGCACGGTGAGGCAAGGCAAGGCTAATGCACGACAACGCAAGGCTAGGCAATGCACGGCAAGGCAAGGAAAGAGTAACGGAAGGCAAGGAAGGCAAGGCAAAGCATGGCAACGCAAGCCATGCTAAGGCAAGGTGAAACAAGGCTAAGGCACCAGAACGCACGGTTAGGCAATGCACGGCAAGGCAAGGAAGGGGTAACGCAAGGCAAGGCACTGACAGGCGAGGCAAGGCTAAGGCACGACAAGCAAGGCTAGGCAGTGCACGGTAAGGCAAGGAAAGAGTAACGGAAGGAAAGGAAGGCAAGGCAAATCCAGGCAAGGCAAGTGTAACAAAAGGCACGGCACGGCAAGGGGAAACAAGGCTAAGGCACGATAACACGCACGACTAGGCAATGCACGGCAAGGCAAGGAAAGGGCAACGCAAGGCAAGGCACGGTGAGGCAAGGCAAGGCTAATGCACGACAACGCACGGCTAGGCAATGCACGGCAAGGCAAGGAAAGGCTAACGCAAGGCAAGGCACGGTCAGGCGAGGCAAGGCTAAGGCACGACAACGCAAGGCTAGGCAATGCACGGAAGGCAAGCAAAGAGTAACGGAAGGCAAGGAAGGCAAGGGAAAGCAAGGGAAGTCAAGGGTAACAGAAGGAACGGCTCGGCAAGGGGAAACAAGGCTAAGGCACGGCAACGCACGGCTAGGCAATGCACGGCCAGCCAAGGAAAGGGTAACGCAAGGCAAGGCACTGTCAGGCGAGGGAAGGCTAATGCACGACAACGCAAGGCTAGGCAGTGCACGGCTAGGCAGGGAAAGAGAAACGGAAGGAAAGGAAGGCAAGGCAAAGCAAGGCAAGGCAAGGGTAACGGAAGGAACGGCACGGCAAGGGGAAACAAGGCTAAGGCACGAGAACGCACGGTTAGGCAATGCACGGCAAGGCAAGGAAGGGGTAACGCAAGGCAAGGCACTGACAGGCGAGGCAAGGCTAAGGCACGAAAACGCACGGCTAGGCAATGCACGGCAAGGCAAGGAAAGGGTAACGCAAGGCAAGGCACGGTCAGACGAGGCAAGGCTAAGGAATGACAACGCAAGGCTAGGCAATGCACGGAAGGCAAGCAAAGAGTAACGGAAGGCAAGGAATGCAAGGCAAAGCAAGGCAACGCAAGCAAGGCTATGGCAAGGTGAAAAAAGGCTAAGGTTCGACAACGCAAGGCTAGGCAATGCACGGCAAGGCAAGGAAAGGGTAACGCAAGGCAAGGAACTGTCAGGCGAGGCAAGGCTAAGGCACGACAACACAAGGCTGGGCAATGCACGGAAGGCAAGCAAAGAGTAACGGAAGGCAAGGAAGGCAAGGGAAAGCAAGGCAAGGCAAGGGTAACGGAAGGAAACGCACGGCAAGGGGAAACAAGGCTAAGGCACGACAACGCACGGCTAGGCAATGCACGGCAAGGCAAGGAAAGGGTAACGCAAGGCAAGGCACGGTGAGGCAAGGCAAGGCTAATGCACGACAACGCAAGGCTAGGCAATGCACGGCAAGGCAAGGAAAGGGTAACGCAAGGGAAGGCACGGTCAGACGAGGCAAGGCTAAGGCACGACAACGCAAGGCTAGGCAATGCACGGAAGGCAAGCAAAGAGTAACGGAAGGCAAGGAAGGCAAGGCAAAGCAAGGGAAGGCAAGGGTAACGGAAGGAACGGCACGGCAAGGGGAACCAAGGCTAAGGCACGACAACGCAGGACTAGGCAATGCACGGGAAGGCAAGGAAAGGGTAACGCAAGGCAAGGCACGGTGAGGCAAGGCAAGGCTAATGCACGACAACGCAAGGCTAGGCAATGCACGGCAAGGCAAGGAAAGAGTAACGGAAGGCAAGGAAGGCAAGGCAAAGCAAGGCAACGCAAGCCATGCTAAGGCAAGGTGAAACAAGGCTAAGGCACCTGAACGCACGGTTAGGCAATGCACGGCAAGGCAAGTAAGGGGTAACGCAAGGCAAGGCACTGACAGGCGAGGCAAGGCTAAGGCACGACAACGCACGGCTAGGCAATGCACGGCAAGGCAAGGAAAGGGTAACGCAAGGCAAGGCACGGTCAGGCGAGGCAAGGCTAAGGAATGACAACGCAAGGCTAGGCAGTGCACGGCTAGGCAGGGAAAGAGTAACGGAAGGCAAGGAAGGCAAGGCAAAGCAAGGCAAGGCAAGTGTAACAAAAGGCACGGCACGGCAAGGGGAAACAAGGCGAAGGGACGGCAACGCACGGCTAGGCAATGCACGGCCAGGCAAGGAAAGGGTAACGCAAGGCAAGGCACGGTGAGGCAAGGCAAGGCTAATGCACGACAATACAAGGCTAGGCAATGCACGGAAGGCAAGCAAAGAGTAACGGAAGGCAAGGAAGGCAAGGCAAAGCAAGGCAAGGCAAGTGTAACAAAAGGCACGGCACGGCAAGGGGAAACAAGGCGAAGGGACGGCAACGCACGGCTAGGCAATGCACGGGCAGGCAAGGAAAGGGTAACGCAAGGCAAGGCACGGTGAGGCAAGGCGAGGCTAATGCACGACAATACAAGGCTAGGCAATGCACGGAAGGCAAGCAAAGAGTAACGGAAGGCAAGGAATGCAAGGCAACGCAAGGCAACGCAAGCAAGGCTATGGCAAGGTGAAAAAAGGCTAAGGCACGACAACGCAAGGCTAGGCAATGCACGGAAGGCAAGCAAAGAGTAACGGAAGGCAAGGAAGGCAAGGCAAAGCAAGGCAACGCAAGCAAGGCTATAGCAAGGTGAAACAAGGCTATGGCACGACAACGCACGGCTAGGCAATGCACGGCAAGGCAAGGAAAGGGTAACGCAAGGCAAGGCACGGTGAGGCAAGGCAAGGCTAATGCACGACAACGCACGGCTAGGCAATGCACGGCAAGGCAAGGAAAGGGTAACGCAAGGCAAGGCACGGTCAGGCGTGGCAAGGCTAAGGAACGACAACGCAAGACTAGACAATGCACGGAAGGCAAGCAAAGAGTAACGGAAGGCAAGGAATGCAAGGCAAAGCAAGGCAACGCAAGCAAGGCTATGGCAAGGTGAAAAAATTCTAAAGCACGACAACGCAAGGCTACGCAATGCACGGAAGGCAAGCAAAGAGTAACGGAAGGCAAGGAAGTCAAGGGAAAGAAAGGCAAGACAAGGGTAACGGAAGGAAACGCACGGTAAGGGGAAACAAGGCTAAGGCACGGCAACGCACGGCTAGGCAATGCACGGCCAGGCAAGGAAAGGGTAACGCAAGGCAAGGCACGGTGAGGCAAGGCAAGGCTAATGCACGACAATACAAGGGTAGGCAATGCACGGAAGGCAAGCAAAGAGTAACGGAAGGCAAGGAATGCAAGGCAAAGCAAGGCAAGGGAAGTGTAACAAAAGGCAAGGCACGGCAAGGGGAAACAAGGCGAAGGGACGGCAACGCATGGCTAGGCAATGCACGGGCAGGCAAGGAAAGGGTAACGCAAGGCAAGGCACGGTGAGGCAAGGCGAGGCTAATGCACGACAATGCAAGGCTAGGCAATGCACGGAAGGCAAGCAAAGAGTAACGGAAGGCAAGGAATGCAAGGCAACGCAAGGCAACGCAAGCAAGGCTATGGCAAGGTGAAAAAAGGCTAAGGCACGACAACGCAAGGCTAGGCAATGCACGGAAGGCAAGCAAAGAGTAACGGAAGGCAAGGAAGGCAAGGCAAAACAAGGCAACGCAAGCAAGGCTATAGCAAGGTGAAACAAGGCTATGGCACGACAACGCACGGCTAGGCAATGCACGGCAAGGCAAGGAAAGGGTAACGCAAGGCAAGGCACGGTGAGGCAAGGCAAGGCTAATGCACGACAACGCACGTCTAGACAATGCACGGCAAGGCAAGGAAAGGGTAACGCAAGGCAAGGCACGGTCAGGCGTGGCAAGGCTAAGGAACGACAACGCAAGACTAGACAATGCACGGAAGGCAAGCAAAGAGTAACGGAAGGCAAGGAATGCAAGGCAAAGCAAGGCAACGCAAGCAAGGCTATGGCAAGGTGAAAAAATTCTAAAGCACGACAACGCAAGGCTACGCAATGCACGGAAGGCAAGCAAAGAGTAACGGAAGGCAACGAAGTCAAGGGAAAGAAAGGCAAGACAAGGGTAACGGAAGGAAACGCACGGTAAAGGGAAACAAGGCTAAGGCACGGCAACGCACGGCTAGGCAATGCACGGCAAGGCAAGGAAAGGGTAACGCAAGGCAAGGCACGGTGAGGCAAGGCAAGGCTAATGCACGACAACGCACGGCTAGGCAATGCACGGCAAGGCAAGGAAAGGGTAACGCAAGGCAAGGCAAGGGAAAGCAAGGCAAGGCAAGGGTAACAGAAGGAACGGCTCGGCAAGGGGAAACAAGGCTAAGGGACGGCAACGCACGGCTAGGCAATGCACGGCCAGCCAAGGAAAGGGTAACGCAAGGCAAGGCACGGTCAGGCAAGGCAAGGCTAATGCACGACAACGCAAGGCTAGGCAGTGCACGGTAAGGCAAGGAAAGAGTAACGGAAGGAAAGGAAGGCAAGGCAAATCCAGGCAAGGCAAGTGTAACAAAAGGCACGGCACGGCAAGGGGAAACAAGGCTAAGGCACGATAACGCACGGCTAGGCAATGCACGGCAAGGCAAGGAAAGGGCAACGCAAGGCAAGGCACGGTGAGGCAAGGCAAGGCTAATGCACGACAACGCACGGCTAGGCAATGCACGGCAAGGCAAGGAAAGGCTAACGCAAGGCAAGGCACGGTCAGGCGAGGCAAGGCTAAGGCACGACAACGCAAGGCTAGGCAATGCACGGAAGGCAAGCAAAGAGTAACGGAAGGCAAGGAAGGCAAGGGAAAGCAAGGCAAGGAAAGGGTAACGGAAGGAACGGCACGGCAAGGGGAAACAAGGCTAAGGCACGACAACCCAGGACTAGGCAATGCACGGCAAGGCAAGGAAAGGGTAACGCAAGGCAAGGCACTGTCAGTCGAGGGAAGGCTAATGCACGACAACGCAAGGCTAGGCAGTGCACGGCTAGGCAGGGAAAGAGTAACAGAAGGAAAGGAAGGCAAGGCAAAGCAAGGCAAGGCAAGTGTAACAAAAGGCACGGCACGGCAAGGGGAAACAAGGCGAAGGGACGGTAACGCACGGCTAGGCAATGCACGGCCAGGCAAGGAAAGGGTAACGCAAGGCAAGGCACGGTGAGGCAAGGCAAGGCTAATGCACGACAATACAAGTCTAGGCAATGCACGGAAGGCAAGCAAAGAGTAACGGAAGGCAAGGAATGCAAGGCAAAGCAAGGCAACGCAAGCAAGGCTATGGCAAGGTGAAAAAAGGCGAAGGCTCGGCAACGCAAGGCCAGGCAATGCACGGAAGGCAAGCAAAGAGTAACGGAAGGGAAGGAAGGCAAGGGAAAGCAAGGCAAGGCAAGGGTAACGGAAGGAAAGGCACGGCAAGGGGAAACAAGGCTAAGGCACGACAACGCTCGGCTAGGCAATGAAGGGCAAGGCAAGGAAAGGGTAACGCAAGGCAAGGCACGGTGAGGCAAGGCAAGGCTAATTCACGACAACGCACGGCTAGGCAATGCACGGCAAGGCAAGGAAAGGCTAACGCAAGGCAAGGCACGGTCAGGCGAGGCAAGGCTAAGGAACGACAACGCAAGGCTTGGCAATGCACGGAAGCCAAGCAAAGAGTAACGGAAAGCAAGGAAGGCAAGGGAAAGCAAGGCAAGGCAAGGGTAACGGAAGGAACGGCACGGCCAGGGGAAACAAGGCTAAGGCACGACAACGCAGGACTAGGCAATGCACGACAAGGCAAGGAAAGGGTAATGCAAGGCAAGGCACTGTCAGGCGAGGGAAGGCTAAGGCACGACAACGCAGGACTAGGCAATGCACGGGCAGGCAAGGAAAGGGTAACGCAAGGCAAGGCACGGTGAGGCAAGGCGAGGCTAATGCACGACAATGCAAGGCTAGGCAATGCACGGAAGGCAAGCAAAGAGTAACGGAAGGCAAGGAATGCAAGGCAAACCAAGGCAACGCAAGCAAGGCTATGGCAAGGTGAAAAAAGGCTAAGGCACGACAACGCAAGGCTAGGCAATGCACGGAAGGCAAGCAAAGAGTAACGGAAGGCAAGGAAGGCAAGGCAAAGCAAGGCAACGCAAGCAAGGCTATAGCAAGGTGAAACAAGGCTATGGCACGACAACGCACGGCTAGGCAATGCATGGCAAGGCAAGGAAAGGGTAACGCAAGGCAAGGCACGGTGAGGCAAGGCAAGGCTAATGCACGACAACGCACGGCTAGGCAATGCACGGCAAGGCAAGGAAAGGGTAACGCAAGGCAAGGCACGGTCAGGCGTGGCCAGGCTAAGGAACGACAACGCAAGACTAGACAATGCACGGAAGGCAAGCAAAGAGTAACGGAAGGCAAGGAATGCAAGGCAAAGCAAGGCAACGCAAGCAAGGCTATGGCAAGGTGAAAAAATTCTAAAGCACGACAACGCAAGGCTACGCAATGCACGGAAGGCAAGCAAAGAGTAACGGAAGGCAACGAAGTCAAGGGAAAGAAAGGCAAGACAAGGGTAACGGAAGGAAACGCACGGTAAAGGGAAACAAGGCTAAGGCACGGCAACGCACGGCTAGGCAATGCACGGCAAGGCAAGGAAAGGGCAACGCAAGGCAAGGCACGGTGAGGCAAGGCAAGGCTAATGCACGACAACGCACGGCTAGGCAATGCACGGCAAGGCAAGGAAAGGCTAACGCAAGGCAAGGCACGGTCAGGCGAGGCAAGGCTAAGGCACGACAACGCAAGGCTAGGCAATGCACGGAAAGCAAGGAAAGAGTAACGGAAGGCAAGGAAGGCAAGGGAAAGCAAGGCAAAGCAAGGGTAACAGAAGGAACGGCTCGGCAAGGGGAAACAAGGCTAAGGGACGGCAACGCACGGCTAGGCAATGCACGGCCAGCCAAGGAAAGGGTAACGCAAGGCAAGGCACGGTCAGGCAAGGCAAGGCTAATGCACGACAACGCAAGGCTAGGCAGTGCACGGTAAGGCAAGGAAAGAGTAACGGAAGGAAAGGAAGGCAAGGCAAATCCAGGCAAGGCAAGTGTAACAAAAGGCACGGCACGGCAAAGGGAAACAAGGCTAAGGCACGATAACGCACGGCTAGGCAATGCACGGCAAGGCAAGGAAAGGGCAACGCAAGGCAAGGCACGGTGAGGCAAGGCAAGGCTAATGCACGACAACGCACGGCTAGGCAATGCACGGCAAGGCAAGGAAAGGCTAACGCAAGGCAAGGCACGGTCAGGCGAGGCAAGGCTAAGGCACGACAACGCAAGGCTAGGCAATGCACGGAAGGCAAGCAAAGAGTAACGGAAGGCAAGGAAGGCAAGGGAAAGCAAGGCAAGGAAAGGGTAACGGAAGGAACGGCACGGCAAGGGGAAACAAGGCTAAGGCACGACAACGCAGGACTAGGCAATGCACGGCAAGGCAAGGAAAGGGTAACGCAAGGCAAGGCACTGTCAGTCGAGGGAAGGCTAATGCACGACAACGCAAGGCTAGGCAGTGCACGGCTAGGCAGGGAAAGAGTAACGGAAGGAAAGGAAGGCAAGGCAAAGCAAGGCAAGGCAAGTGTAACAAAAGGCACGGCACGGCAAGGGGAAACAAGGCGAAGGGACGGTAACGCACGGCTAGGCAATGCACGGCCAGGCAAGGAAAGGGTAACGCAAGGCAAGGCACGGTGAGGCAAGTCAAGGCTAATGCACGACAATACAAGTCTAGGCAATGCACGGAAGGCAAGCAAAGAGTAACGGAAGGCAAGGAATGCAAGGCAAAGCAAGGCAACGCAAGCAAGGCAATGGCAAGGTGAAAAAAGGCGAAGGCACGGCAACGCAAGGCTAGGCAATGCACGGAAGGCAAGCAAAGAGTAACGGAAGGCAAGAGAGGCAAGGGAAAGCAAGGCAAGGCAAGGGTAACGGAAGGAAAGGCACGGCAAGGGGAAACAAGGCTAAGGCACGACAACGCTCGGCTAGGCAATGAACGGCAAGGCAAGGAAAGGGTAACGGAAGGCAAGGCACGGTGAGGCAAGGCAAGGCTAATTCACGACAACGCACGGCTAGGCAATGCACGGCAAGGCAAGGAAAGGCTAACGCAAGGCAAGGCACGGTCAGGCGAGACAAGGCTAAGGCACGACAACGCAAGGCTTGGCAATGCACGGAAGCCAAGCAAAGAGTAACGGAAAGCAAGGAAGGCAAGGGAAAGCAAGGCAAGGCTAGGGTAACGGAAGGAACGGCACGGCCAGGGGAAACAAGGCTAAGGCACGACAACGCAGGACTAGGCAATGCACGGCAAGGCAAGGAAAGGGTAATGCAAGGCAAGGCACTGTCAGGCGAGGGAAGGCTAATGCGCGACAACGCAAGGCTAGGCAATGCACGGCTAGGCAGGGAAAGAGAAACGGAAGGAAAGGAAGGCAAGGCAAAGCAAGGTAAGGCAAGTGTAACAAAAGGCACGGCACGGCAAGGGCAACCAAGGTTAAGGCACGACAACGCAGGATTAGGCAATGCACGGGAAGGCAAGGAACGGGTAACGCAAGGCAAGGCACGGTGAGGCAAGGCAAGGCTAATGCACGACAACGCACGGCTAGGCAATGCACGGCAAGGTAAGGAAAGAGTAACGGAAGGCAAGGAAGGCAAGGCAAAGCATGGCAACGCAAGCAATGCTAAGGCAAGGTGAAACAAGGCTAAGGCACGCGAACGCACGGCTAGGCAATGCACGGCAAGGCAAGGAAGCGGTAACGCAAGGCATGGCACTGACAGGCGAGGCAAGGCTAAGGCACGACAACGCACGGCTAGGCAATGCACGGCAAGGCATGGAAAGGGTAACGCAAGGCAAGGCACGGTCAGGCGAGGCAAGGCTAAGGAATGACAACGCAATGCTAGGCAATGCACGGAAGGCAAACAAAGAGTAACGGAAGGCAAGGAATGCAAGGCAAAGCAAGTGAACGCAAGCAAGGCTATGGTAAGGTGAAAAAAGGCTAAGGCACGACAACGCAAGGCTAGGCAATCCACGGAAGGCAACCAAAGACTAACGGAAAGCAAGGAAGGCAAGGGAAAGCAAGGCAAGGCAAGGGTAACGGAAGGAAACGCACGGCAAGGGGAAACAAGGCTAAGGCACGACAACGCACGGCTAGGCAATGCACGGCAAGGCAAGGAAAGGGTAACGCAAGGCAAGGCACGGTGAGGCAAGGCAAGGCTAATGCACGACAACGCACAGCTAGGCAATGCACGGCAAGGCAAGGAAAGGGTAACGCAAGGCAAGGCACGGTCAGGCGTGGCAAGGCTAAGGCACGACAACGCAAGGCTAGGCAATGCACGGAAAGCAAGGAAAGAGTAACGGAATGCAAGGAAGGCAAGGGAAAGCAAGGCAAGGCAAGGGTAACAGAAGGAACGGCTCGGCAAGGGGAAACAAGGCTAAGGGACGGCAACGCAAGGCTAGGCAATGCACGGCCAGCCAAGGAAAGGGTAACGCAAGGCAAGGCACGGTCAGGCAAGGCAAGGCTAATGCACGACAACGCAAGGCTAGGCAGTGCACGGTAAGGCAAGGAAAGAGTAACGGAAGGAAAGGAAGGCAAGGCAAATCCAGGCAAGGCAAGTGTAACAAAAGGCACGGCACGGCAAGGGGAAACAAGGCTAAGGCACGATAACGCACGGCTAGGCAATGCACGGCAAGGCAAGGAAAGGGCAACGCAAGGCAAGGCACGGTGAGGCAAGGCAAGGCTAATGCACGACAACGCACGGCTAGGCAATGCACGGCAAGGCAAGGAAAGGCTAACGCAAGGCAAGGCACGGTCAGGCGAGGCAAGGCTAAGGCACGACAACGCAAGGCTAGGCAATGAACGGAAGGCAAGCAAAGAGTAACGGAAGGCAAGGAAGGCAAGGGAAAGCAAGGGAAGTCAAGGGTAACAGAAGGAACGGCTCGGCAAGGGGAAACAAGGCTAAGGCACGGCAACGCACGACTAGGCAATGCACGGCAAGGCAAGGAAAGGGTAACGCAAGGCAAGGCACGGTGAGGCAAGGCAAGGCTAATGCACGACAACGCACGGCTAGGCAATGCACGGCAAGGCAAGGAAAGGGTAACGCATGGGAAGGCACGGTCAGACGAGGCAAGGCTAAGGCACGACAACGCAAGGCTAGGCAATGCACGGAAAGCAAGGAAAGAGTAACGGAAGGCAAGGAATGCAAGGGAAAGCAAGGCAAGGCAAGGGTAACAGAAGGAACGGCTCGGCAAGGGGAAACAAGGCTAAGGGACGGCAACGCACGGCTAGGCAATGCACGGCCAGCCAAGGAAAGGGTAACGCAAGGCAAGGCACGGTCAGGCAAGGCAAGGCTAATGCACGACAACGCAAGGCTAGGCAGTGCACGGTAAGGCAAGGAAAGAGTAACGGAAGGAAAGGAAGGCAAGGGAAAGCAAGGGAAGTCAAGGGTAACAGAAGGAACGGCTCGGCAAGGGGAAACAAGGCTAAGGCACGGCAACGCACGGCTAGGCAATGCACGGCCAGCCAAGGAAAGGGTAACGCAAGGCAAGGCACTGTCAGGCGAGGGAAGGCTAATGCACGACAACGCAAGGCTAGGCAGTGCACGGCTAGGCAGGGAAAGAGAAACGGAAGGAAAGGAAGGCAAGGCAAAGCAAGGCAAGGCAAGTGTAACAAAAGGCACGGCACGGCAAGGTGAAACAAGGCTAAGGAACGAGAACGCACGGTTAGGCAATGCACGGCAAGGCACTGACAGGCCAGGCAAGGCTAAGGCACGACAACGCACGGCTAGGCAATGCACGGAAGGCAAGCAAAGAGTAACGGAAGGCAAGGCACGGTCAGGCGAGGCAAGGCTAAGGAATGACAACGCAAGGCTAGGCAATGCACGGAAGGCAAGCAAAGAGTAACGGAAGGCAAGGAATGCAAGGCAAAGCAAGGCAACGCAAGCAAGGCTATGGCAAGGTGAAAAAAGGCTAAGGTTCGACAACGCAAGGCTAGGCAATGCACGGCAAGGCAAGGAAAGGGTAACGCAAGGCAAGGAACTGTCAGGCGAGGCAAGGCTAAGGCACGACAACGCAAGGCTAGGCAATGCACGGAAGGCAAGCAAAGAGTAACGGAAGGCAAGCAAGGCAAGGGAAAGCAAGGCAAGGCAAGGGTAACGGAAGGAAACGCACGGCAACGGGAAACAAGGCTAAGGCACGACAAAGCACGGCTAGGCAATGCACGGCAAGGCAAGGAAAGGGTAACGCAAGGCAAGGCACGGTCAGGCAAGGCAAGGCTAATGCACGACAACGCAAGGCTAGGCAGTGCACGGTAAGGCAAGGAAAGAGTAACGGAAGGAAAGGAAGGCAAGGCAAATCTACGCAAGGCAAGTGTAACAAAAGGCAAGGCACGGCAAGGGGAAACAAGGCTAAGGCACGACAACGCACGGCTAGGCAATGCACGGCAAGGCAAGGAAAGGCTAACTCAAGGCAAGGCACGGTCAGGCGAGGCAAGGCTAAGGCACGACAACGCAAGGCTAGGCAGTGCACGGTAAGGCAAGGAAAGAGTAACGGAAGGAAAGGAAGGCAAGGCAAATCTACGCAAGGCAAGTGTAACAAAAGGCAAGGCACGGCAAGGGGAACCAAGGCTAAGGGACGACAACGCAGGACTAGGCAATGCACGGGAAGGCAAGGAAAGGGTAACGTAAGGAAGGCACGGTGAGGCAAGGCAAGGCTAATGCACGACAACGCACGGCTAGGCAATGCACGGCAAGGTAAGGAAAGAGTAACGGAAGGCAAGGAAGGCAAGGCAAAGCATGGCAACGCAAGCCATGCTAAGGCAAGGTGAAACAAGGCTAAGGCACCAGAACGCACGGTTAGGCAATGCACGGCAAGGCAAGGAAGGGGTAACGCAAGGCAAGGCACTGACAGGCGAGGCAAGGCTAAGGCACGACAATGCAAGGCTAGGCAGTGCACGGTAAGGCAAGGAAAGAGTAACGGAAGGAAAGGAAGGCAAGGCAAATCCAGGCAAGGCAAGTGTAACAAAAGGCACGGCACGGCAAGGGGAAACAAGGCTAAGGCACGATAACGCACGACTAGGCAATGCACGGCAAGGCAAGGAAAGGGCAACGCAAGGCAAGGCACGGTGAGGCAAGGCAAGGCTAATGCACGACAACGCACGGCTAGGCAATGCACGGCAAGGCAAGGAAAGGCTAACGCAAGGCAAGGCACGGTCAGGCGAGGCAAGGCTAAGGCACGACAACGCAAGGCTAGGCAATGCACGGAAGGCAAGCAAAGAGTAACGGAAGGCAAGGAAGGCAAGGGAAAGCAAGGGAAGTCAAGGGTAACAGAAGGAACGGCTCGGCAAGGGGAAACAAGGCTAAGGCACGGCAACGCACGGCTAGGCAATGCACGGCCAGCCAAGGAAAGGGTAACGCAAGGCAAGGCACTGTCAGGCGAGGGAAGGCTAATGCACGACAACGCAAGGCTAGGCAGTGCACGGCTAGGCAGGGAAAGAGAAACGGAAGGAAAGGAAGGCAAGGCAAAGCAAGGCAAGGCAAGGGTAACGGAAGGAACGGCACGGCAAGGTGAAACAAGGCTAAGGCACGAGAACGCACGGTTAGGCAATGCACGGCAAGGCAAGGAAGGGGTAACGCAAGGCAAGGCACTGACAGGCGAGGCAAGGCTAAGGCACGAAAACGCACGGCTAGGCAATGCACGGCAAGGCAAGGAAAGGGTAACGCAAGGCAAGGAACTGTCAGGCGAGGCAAGGCTAAGGCACGACAACGCAAGGCTGGGCAATGCACGGAAGGCAAGCAAAGAGTAACGGAAGGCAAGCAAGGCAAGGGAAAGCAAGGCAAGGCAAGGGTAACGGAAGGAAACGCACGGCAACGGGAAACAAGGCTAAGGCACGACAAAGCACGGCTAGGCAATGCACGGCAAGGCAAGGAAAGGGTAACGCAAGGCAAGGCACGGTGAGGCAAGGCAAGGCTAATGCACGACACCGCAAGGCTAGGCAATGCACGGCAAGGCAAGGAAAGGGTAACGCAAGGGAAGGCACGGTCAGACGAGGTAAGGCTAAGGCACGACAACGCAGGGCTAGGCAATGCACGGAAGGCAAGCAAAGAGTAACGGAAGGCAAGGAAGGCAAGGCAAAGCAAGGGAAGGCAAGGGTAACGGAAGGAACGGCACGGCAAGGGGAACCAAGGCTAAGGCACGACAACGCAGGACTAGGCAATGCACGGGAAGGCAAGGAAAGGGTAACGTAAGGAAGGCACGGTGAGGCAAGGCAAGGCTAATGCACGACAACGCACGGCTAGGCAATGCACGGCAAGGTAAGGAAAGAGTAACGAAAGGCAAGGAAGGCAAGGCAAAGCATGGCAACGCAAGCCATGCTAAGGCAAGGTGAAACAAGGCTAAGGCACCAGAACGCACGGTTAGGCAATGCACGGCAAGGCAAGTAAGGGGTAACGCAAGGCAAGGCACTGACAGGCGAGGCAAGGCTAAGGCACGACAACGCACGGCTAGGCAATGCACGGCAAGGCAAGGAAAGGGTAACGCAAGGCAAGGCACGGTCAGGCGAGGCAAGGCTAAGGAATGACAACGCAAGGCTAGGCAGTGCACGGCTAGGCAGGGAAAGAGTAACGGAAGGAAAGGAAGGCAAGGCAAAGCAAGGCAAGGCAAGTGTAACAAAAGGCACGGCACGGCAAAGGGAAACAAGGCGAAGGGACGGCAACGCACGGCTAGGCAATGCACGGCCAGGCAAGGAAAGGGTAACGCAAGGCAAGGCACGGTGAGGCAAGGCAAGGCTAATGCACGACAATACAAGGCTAGGCAATGCACGGAAGGCAAGCAAAGAGTAACGGAAGGCAAGGAATGCAAGGCAAAGCAAGGCAAGGCAAGTGTAACAAAAGGCACGGCACGGCAAGGGGAAACAAGGCGAAGGGACGGCAACGCACGGCTAGGCAATGCACGGGCAGGCAAGGAAAGGGTAACGCAAGGCAAGGCACGGTGAGGCAAGGCGAGGCTAATGCACGACAATACAAGGCTAGGCAATGCACGGAAGGCAAGCAAAGAGTAACGGAAGGCAAGGAATGCAAGGCAACGCAAGGCAACGCAAGCAAGGCTATGGCAAGGTGAAAAAAGGCTAAGGCACGACAACGCAAGGCTAGGCAATGCACGGAAGGCAAGCAAAGAGTAACGGAAGGCAAGGAAGGCAAGGCAAAGCAAGGCAACGCAAGCAAGGCTATAGCAAGGTGAAACAAGGCTATGGCACGACAACGCACGGCTAGGCAATGCACGGCAAGGCAAGGAAAGGGTAACGCAAGGCAAGGCACGGTGAGGAAAGGCAAGGCTAATGCACGACAACGCACGGCTAGGCAATGCACGGCAAGGCAAGGAAAGGGTAACGCAAGGCAAGGCACGGTCAGGCGTGGCAAGGCTAAGGAACGACAACGCAAGACTAGACAATGCACGGAAGGCAAGCAAAGAGTAACGGAAGGCAAGGAATGCAAGGCAAAGCAAGGCAACGCAAGCAAGGCTATGGCAAGGTGAAAAAATTCTAAAGCACGACAACGCAAGGCTACGCAATGCACGGAAGGCAAGCAAAGAGTAACGGAAGGCAAGGAAGTCAAGGGAAAGAAAGGCAAGACAAGGGTAACGGAAGGAAACGCACGGTAAGGGGAAACAAGGCTAAGGCACGGCAACGCACGGCTAGGCAATGCACGGCCAGGCAAGGAAAGGGTAACGCAAGGCAAGGCACGGTGAGGCAAGGCAAGGCTAATGCACGACAATACAAGGCTAGGCAATGCACGGAAGGCAAGCAAAGAGTAACGGAAGGCAAGGAATGCAAGGCAAAGCAAGGCAAGGCAAGTGTAACAAAAGGCACGGCACGGCAAGGGGAAACAAGGCGAAGGGACGGCAACGCATGGCTAGGCAATGCACGGGCAGGCAAGGAAAGGGTAACGCAAGGCAAGGCACGGTGAGGCAAGGCGAGGCTAATGCACGACAATGCAAGGCTAGGCAATGCACGGAAGGCAAGCAAAGAGTAACGGAAGGCAAGGAATGCAAGGCAACGCAAGGCAACGCAAGCAAGGCTATGGCAAGGTGAAAAAAGGCTAAGGCACGACAACGCAAGGCTAGGCAATGCACGGAAGGCAAGCAAAGAGTAACGGAAGGCAAGGAAGGCAAGGCAAAACAAGGCAACGCAAGCAAGGCTATAGCAAGGTGAAACAAGGCTATGGCACGACAACGCACGGCTAGGCAATGCACGGCAAGGCAAGGAAAGGGTAACGCAAGGCAAGGCACGGTGAGGCAAGGCAAGGCTAATGCACGACAACGCACGTCTAGGCAATGCACGGCAAGGCAAGGAAAGGGTAACGCAAGGCAAGGCACGGTCAGGCGTGGCAAGGCTAAGGAACGACAACGCAAGACTAGACAATGCACGGAAGGCAAGCAAAGAGTAACGGAAGGCAAGGAATGCAAGGCAAAGCAAGGCAACGCAAGCAAGGCTATGGCAAGATGAAAAAATTCTAAAGCACGACAACGCAAGGCTACGCAATGCACGGAAGGCAAGCAAAGAGTAACGGAAGGCAACGAAGTCAAGGGAAAGAAAGGCAAGACAAGGGTAACGGAAGGAAACGCACGGTAAAGGGAAACAAGGCTAAGGCACGGCAACGCACGGCTAGGCAATGCACGGCAAGGCAAGGAAAGGGTAACGCAAGGCAAGGCACGGTGAGGCAAGGCAAGGCTAATGCACGACAACGCACGGCTAGGCAATGCACGGCAAGGCAAGGAAAGAGTAACGGAAGGCAAGGAAGGCAAGGGAAAGCAAGGCAAAGCAAGGGTAACAGAAGGAACGGCTCGGCAAGGGGAAACAAGGCTAAGGGACGGCAACGCACGGCTAGGCAATGCACGGCCAGCCAAGGAAAGGGTAACGCAAGGCAAGGCACGGTCAGGCAAGGCAAGGCTAATGCACGACAACGCAAGGCTAGGCAGTGCACGGTAAGGCAAGGAAAGAGTAACGGAAGGAAAGGAAGGCAAGGCAAATCCAGGCAAGGCAAGTGTAACAAAAGGCACGGCACGGCAAGGGGAAACAAGGCTAAGGCACGATAACGCACGGCTAGGCAATGCACGGCAAGGCAAGGAAAGTGCAACGCAAGGCAAGGCACGGTGAGGCAAGGCAAGGCTAATGCACGACAACGCACGGCTAGGCAATGCACGGCAAGGCAAGGAAAGGCTAACGCAAGGCAAGGCACGGTCAGGCGAGGCAAGGCTAAGGCACGACAACGCAAGGCTAGGCAATGCACGGAAGGCAAGCAAAGAGTAACGGAAGGCAAGGAAGGCAAGGGAAAGCAAGGCAAGGAAAGGGTAACGGAAGGAACGGCACGGCAAGGGGAAACAAGGCTAAGGCACGACAACCCAGGACTAGGCAATGCACGGCAAGGCAAGGAAAGGGTAACGCAAGGCAAGGCACTGTCAGTCGAGGGAAGGCTAATGCACGACAACGCAAGGCTAGGCAGTGCACGGCTAGGCAGGGAAAGAGTAACAGAAGGAAAGGAAGGCAAGGCAAAGCAAGGCAAGGCAAGTGTAACAAAAGGCACGGCACGGCAAGGGGAAACAAGGCGAAGGGACGGTAACGCACGGCTAGGCAATGCACGGCCAGGCAAGGAAAGGGTAACGCAAGGCAAGGCACGGTGAGGCAAGGCAAGGCTAATGCACGACAATACAAGTCTAGGCAATGCACGGAAGGCAAGCAAAGAGTAACGGAAGGCAAGGAATGCAAGGCAAAGCAAGGCAACGCAAGCAAGGCTATGGCAAGGTGAAAAAAGGCGAAGGCTCGGCAACGCAAGGCCAGGCAATGCACGGAAGGCAAGCAAAGAGTAACGGAAGGCAAGGAAGGCAAGGGAAAGCAAGGCAAGGCAAGGGTAACGGAAGGAAAGACACGGCAAGGGGAAACAAGGCTAAGGCACGACAACGCTCGGCTAGGCAATGAAGGGCAAGGCAAGGAAAGGGTAACGCAAGGCAAGGCACGGTGAGGCAAGGCAAGGCTAATTCACGACAACGCACGGCTAGGCAATGCACGGCAAGGCAAGGAAAGGCTAACGCAAGGCAAGGCACGGTCAGGCGAGGCAAGGCTAAGGAACGACAACGCAAGGCTTGGCAATGCACGGAAGCCAAGCAAAGAGTAACGGAAAGCAAGGAAGGCAAGGGAAAGCAAGGCAAGGCAAGGGTAACGGAAGGAACGGCACGGCCAGGGGAAACAAGGCTAAGGCACGACAACGCAGGACTAGGCAATGCACGACAAGGCAAGGAAAGGGTAATGCAAGGCAAGGCACTGTCAGGCGAGGGAAGGCTAAGGCACGACAACGCAGGACTAGGCAATGCACGGGCAGGCAAGGAAAGGGTAACGCAAGGCAAGGCACGGTGAGGCAAGGCGAGGCTAATGCACGACAATGCAAGGCTAGGCAATGCACGGAAGGCAAGCAAAGAGTAACGGAAGGCAAGGAATGCAAGGCAAACCAAGGCAACGCAAGCAAGGCTATGGCAAGGTGAAAAAAGGCTAAGGCACGACAACGCAAGGCTAGGCAATGCACGGAAGGCAAGCAAAGAGTAACGGAAGGCAAGGAAGGCAAGGCAAAGCAAGGCAACGCAAGCAAGGCTATAGCAAGGTGAAACAAGGCTATGGCACGACAACGCACGGCTAGGCAATGCATGGCAAGGCAAGGAAAGGGTAACGCAAGGCAAGGCACGGTGAGGCAAGGCAAGGCTAATGCACGACAACGCACGGCTAGGCAATGCACGGCAAGGCAAGGAAAGGGTAACGCAAGGCAAGGCACGGTCAGGCGTGGCAAGGCTAAGGAACGACAACGCAAGACTAGACAATGCACGGAAGGCAAGCAAATAGAAACGGAAGGCAAGGAATGCAAGGCAAAGCAAGGCAACGCAAGCAAGGCTATGGCAAGGTGAAAAAATTCTAAAGCACGACAACGCAAGGCTACGCAATGCACGGAAGGCAAGCAAAGAGTAACGGAAGGCAACGAAGTCAAGGGAAAGAAAGGCAAGACAAGGGTAACGGAAGGAAACGCACGGTAAAGGGAAACAAGGCTAAGGCACGGCAACGCACGGCTAGGCAATGCACGGCAAGGCAAGGAAAGGGTAACTCAAGGGAAGGCACGGTCAGACGAGGCAAGGCTAAGGCACGACAACGCAAGGCTAGGCAATGCACGGAAAGCAAGGAAAGAGTAACGGAAGGCAAGGAAGGCAAGGGAAAGCAAGGCAAAGCAAGGGTAACAGAAGGAACGGCTCGGCAAGGGGAAACAAGGCTAAGGGACGGCAACGCACGGCTAGGCAATGCACGGCCAGCCAAGGAAAGGGTAACGCAAGGCAAGGCACGGTCAGGCAAGGCAAGGCTAATGCACGACAACGCAAGGCTAGGCAGTGCACGGTAAGGCAAGGAAAGAGTAACGGAAGGAAAGGAAGGCAAGGCAAATCCAGGCAAGGCAAGTGTAACAAAAGGCACGGCACGGCAAAGGGAAACAAGGCTAAGGCACGATAACGCACGGCTAGGCAATGCACGGCAAGGCAAGGAAAGGGCAACGCAAGGCAAGGCACGGTGAGGCAAGGCAAGGCTAATGCACGACAACGCACGGCTAGGCAATGCACGGCAAGGCAAGGAAAGGCTAACGCAAGGCAAGGCACGGTCAGGCGAGGCAAGGCTAAGGCACGACAACGCAAGGCTAGGCAATGCACGGAAGGCAAGCAAAGAGTAACGGAAGGCAAGGAAGGCAAGGGAAAGCAAGGCAAGGAAAGGGTAACGGAAGGAACGGCACGGCAAGGGGAAACAAGGCTAAGGCACGACAACGCAGGACTAGGCAATGCACGGCAAGGCAAGGAAAGGGTAACGCAAGGCAAGGCACTGTCAGGCGAGGGAAGGCTAATGCACGACAACGCAAGGCTAGGCAGTGCACGGCTAGGCAGGGAAAGAGTAACGGAAGGAAAGGAAGGCAAGGCAAAGCAAGGCAAGGCAAGTGTAACAAAAGGCACGGCACGGCAAGGGGAAACAAGGCGAAGGGACGGTAACGCACGGCTAGGCAATGCACGGCCAGGCAAGGAAAGGGTAACGCAAGGCAAGGCACGGTGAGGCAAGTCAAGGCTAATGCACGACAATACAAGTCTAGGCAATGCACGGAAGGCAAGCAAAGAGTAACGGAAGGCAAGGAATGCAAGGCAAAGCAAGGCAACGCAAGCAAGGCTATGGCAAGGTGAAAAAAGGCGAAGGCACGGCAACGCAAGGCTAGGCAATGCACGGAAGGCAAGCAAAGAGTAACGGAAGGCAAGGAAGGCAAGGGAAAGCAAGGCAAGGCAAGGGTAACGGAAGGAAAGGCACGGCAAGGGGAAACAAGGCTAAGGCACGACAACGCTCGGCTAGGCAATGAACGGCAAGGCAAGGAAAGGGTAACGCAAGGCAAGGCACGGTGAGGCAAGGCAAGGCTAATTCACGACAACGCACGGCTAGGCAATGCACGGCAAGGCAAGGAAAGGCTAACGCAAGGCAAGGCACGGTCAGGCGAGGCAAGGCTAAGGCACGACAACGCAAGGCTTGGCAATGCACGGAAGCCAAGCAAAGAGTAACGGAAAGCAAGGAAGGCAAGGGAAAGCAAGGCAAGGCAAGGGTAACGGAAGGAACGGCACGGCCAGGGGAAACAAGGCTAAGGCACGACAACGCAGGACTAGGCAATGCACGGCAAGGCAAGGAAAGGGTAATGCAAGGCAAGGCACTGTCAGGCGAGGGAAGGCTAATGCGCGACAACGCAAGGCTAGGCAATGCACGGCTAGGCAGGGAAAGAGAAACGGAAGGAAAGGAAGGCAAGGCAAAGCAAGGTAAGGCAAGTGTAACAAAAGGCACGGCACGGCAAGGGCAACCAAGGTTAAGGCACGACAACGCAGGATTAGGCAATGCACGGGAAGGCAAGGAACGGGTAACGCAAGGCAAGGCACGGTGAGGCAAGGCAAGGCTAATGCACGACAACGCACGGCTAGGCAATGCACGGCAAGGTAAGGAAAGAGTAACGGAAGGCAAGGAAGGCAAGGCAAAGCATGGCAACGCAAGCAATGCTAAGGCAAGGTGAAACAAGGCTAAGGCACGCGAACGCACGGCTAGGCAATGCACGGCAATGCAAGGAAGCGGTAACGCAAGGCATGGCACTGACAGGCGAGGCAAGGCTAAGGCACGACAACGCACGGCTAGGCAATGCACGGCAAGGCATGGAAAGGGTAACGCAAGGCAAGGCACGGTCAGGCGAGGCAAGGCTAAGGAATGACAACGCAATGCTAGGCAATGCACGGAAGGCAAACAAAGAGTAACGGAAGGCAAGGAATGCAAGGCAAAGCAAGTGAACGCAAGCAAGGCTATGGTAAGGTGAAAAAAGGCTAAGGCACGACAACGCAAGGCTAGGCAATCCACGGAAGGCAACCAAAGACTAACGGAAAGCAAGGAAGGCAAGGGAAAGCAAGGCAAGGCAAGGGTAACGGAAGGAAACGCACGGCAAGGGGAAACAAGGCTAAGGCACGACAACGCACGGCTAGGCAATGCACGGCAAGGCAAGGAAAGGGTAACGCAAGGCAAGGCACGGTGAGGCAAGGCAAGGCTAATGCACGACAACGCACAGCTAGGCAATGCACGGCAAGGCAAGGAAAGGGTAACGCAAGGCAAGGCACGGTCAGGCGTGGCAAGGCTAAGGCACGACAACGCAAGGCTAGGCAATGCACGGAAAGCAAGGAAAGAGTAACGGAATGCAAGGAAGGCAAGGGAAAGCAAGGCAAGGCAAGGGTAACAGAAGGAACGGCTCGGCAAGGGGAAACAAGGCTAAGGGACGGCAACGCAAGGCTAGGCAATGCACGGCCAGCCAAGGAAAGGGTAACGCAAGGCAAGGCACGGTCAGGCAAGGCAAGGCTAATGCACGACAACGCAAGGCTAGGCAGTGCACGGTAAGGCAAGGAAAGAGTAACGGAAGGAAAGGAAGGCAAGGCAAATCCAGGCAAGGCAAGTGTAACAAAAGGCACGGCACGGCAAGGGGAAACAAGGCTAAGGCACGATAACGCACGGCTAGGCAATGCACGGCAAGGCAAGGAAAGGGCAACGCAAGGCAAGGCACGGTGAGGCAAGGCAAGGCTAATGCACGACAACGCACGGCTAGGCAATGCACGGCAAGGCAAGGAAAGGCTAACGCAAGGCAAGGCACGGTCAGGCGAGGCAAGGCTAAGGCACGACAACGCAAGGCTAGGCAATGAACGGAAGGCAAGCAAAGAGTAACGGAAGGCAAGGAAGGCAAGGGAAAGCAAGGGAAGTCAAGGGTAACAGAAGGAACGGCTCGGCAAGGGGAAACAAGGCTAAGGCACGGCAACGCACGACTAGGCAATGCACGGCAAGGCAAGGAAAGGGTAACGCAAGGCAAGGCACGGTGAGGCAAGGCAAGGCTAATGCACGACAACGCACGGCTAGGCAATGCACGGCAAGGCAAGGAAAGGGTAACGCATGGGAAGGCACGGTCAGGCAAGGCAAGGCTAATGCACGACAACGCAAGGCTAGGCAGTGCACGGTAAGGCAAGGAAAGAGTAACGGAAGGAAAGGAAGGCAAGGCAAATCCAGGCAAGGCAAGTGTAACAAAAGGCACGGCACGGCAAGGGGAAACAAGGCTAAGGCACGATAACGCACGGCTAGGCAATGAACGGAAGGCAAGCAAAGAGTAACGGAAGGCAAGGAAGGCAAGGGAAAGCAAGGGAAGTCAAGGGTAACAGAAGGAACGGCTCGGCAAGGGGAAACAAGGCTAAGGCACGGCAACGCACGACTAGGCAATGCACGGCAAGGCAAGGAAAGGGTAACGCAAGGCAAGGCACGGTGAGGCAAGGCAAGGCTAATGCACGACAACGCACGGCTAGGCAATGCACGGCCAGCCAAGGAAAGGGTAACGCAAGGCAAGGCACGGTCAGGCAAGGCAAGGCTAATGCACGACAACGCAAGGCTAGGCAGTGCACGGTAAGGCAAGGAAAGAGTAACGGAAGGAAAGGAAGGCAAGGCAAATCCAGGCAAGGCAAGTGTAACAAAAGGCACGGCACGGCAAGGGGAAACAAGGCTAAGGCACGATAACGCACGGCTAGGCAATGCACGGCAAGGCAAGGAAAGGGTATCGCAAGGCAAGGCACGGTGAGGCAAGGCAAGGCTAATGCACGACAACGCACGGCTAGGCAATGCACGGCAAGGCAAGGAAAGGCTAACGCAAGGCAAGGCACGGTCAGGCGAGGCAAGGCTAAGGCACGACAACGCAAGGCTAGGCAATGCACGGAAGGCAAGCAAAGAGTAACGGAAGGCAAGGAAGGCAAGGCAAAGCAAGGCAAGGCAAGGGTAACGGAAGGAACGGCACGGCAAGGGGAACCAAGGCTAAGGCACGACAACGCAGGACTAGGCAATGCACGGGAAGGCAAGGAAAGGGTAACGTAAGGAAGGCACGGTGAGGCAAGGCAAGGCTAATGCACGACAACGCACGGCTAGGCAATGCACGGCAAGGTAAGGAAAGAGTAACGGAAGGCAAGGAAGGCAAGGCAAAGCATGGCAACGCAAGCCATGCTAAGGCAAGGTGAAACAAGGCTAAGGCACCAGAACGCACGGTTAGGCAATGCACGGCAAGGCAAGGAAGGGGTAACGCAAGGCAAGGCACTGACAGGCGAGGCAAGGCTAAGGCACGACAACGCAAGGCTAGGCAGTGCACGGTAAGGCAAGGAAAGAGTAACGGAAGGAAAGGAAGGCAAGGCAAATCCAGGCAAGGCAAGTGTAACAAAAGGCACGGCACGGCAAGGGGAAACAAGGCTAAGGCACGATAACGCACGGCTAGGCAATGCACGGCAAGGCAAGGAAAGGGCAACGCAAGGCAAGGCACGGTGAGGCAAGGCAAGGCTAATGCACGACAACGCACGGCTAGGCAATGCACGGCAAGGCAAGGAAAGGCTAACGCAAGGCAAGGCACGGTCAGGCGAGGCAAGGCTAAGGCACGACAACGCAAGGCTAGGCAATGCACGGAAGGCAAGCAAAGAGTAACGGAAGGCAAGGAAGGCAAGGGAAAGCAAGGGAAGTCAAGGGTAACAGAAGGAACGGCTCGGCAAGGGGAAACAAGGCTAAGGCACGGCAACGCACGGCTAGGCAATGCACGGCCAGCCAAGGAAAGGGTAACGCAAGGCAAGGCACTGTCAGGCGAGGGAAGGCTAATGCACGACAACGCAAGGCTAGGCAGTGCACGGCTAGGCAGGGAAAGAGAAACGGAAGGAAAGGAAGGCAAGGCAAAGCAAGGCAAGGCAAGTGTAACAAAAGGCACGGCACGGCAAGGTGAAACAAGGCTAAGGCACGAGAACGCACGGTTAGGCAATGCACGGCAAGGCAAGGAAGGGGTAACGCAAGGCAAGGCACTGACAGGCGAGGCAAGGCTAAGGCACGACAACGCACGGCTAGGCAATGCACGGCAAGGCAAGGAAAGGGTAACGCAAGGCAAGGCACGGTCAGGCGAGGCAAGGCTAAGGAATGACAACGCAAGGCTAGGCAATGCACGGAAGGCAAGCAAAGAGTAACGGAAGGCAAGGAATGCAAGGCAAAGCAAGGCAACGCAAGCAAGGCTATGGCAAGGTGAAAAAAGGCTAAGGTTCGACAACGCAAGGCTAGGCAATGCACGGCAAGGCAAGGAAAGGGTAACGCAAGGCAAGGAACTGTCAGGCGAGGCAAGGCTAAGGCACGACAACGCAAGGCTGGGCAATGCATACGGAAGGCAAGCAAAGAGTAACGGAAGGCAAGCAAGGCAAGGGAAAGCAAGGCAAGGCAAGGGTAACGGAAGGAAACGCACGGCAACGGGAAACAAGGCTAAGGCACGACAAAGCACGGCTAGGCAATGCACGGCAAGGCAAGGAAAGGGTAACGCAAGGCAAGGCACGGTGAGGCAAGGCAAGGCTAATGCACGACAACGCAAGGCTAGGCAATGCACGGCAAGGCAAGGAAAGGGTAACGCAAGGGAAGGCACGGTCAGACGAGGCAAGGCTAAGGCACGACAACGCAAGGCTAGGCAATGCACGGAAGGCAAGCAAAGAGTAACGGAAGGCAAGGAAGGCAAGGCAAAGCAAGGGAAGGCAAGGGTAACGGAAGGAACGACACGGCAAGGGGAACCAAGGCTAAGGCACGACAACGCAGGACTAGGCAATGCACGGGAAGGCAAGGAAAGGGTAACGCAAGGGAAGGCACGGTCAGACGAGGCAAGGCTAAGGCACGACAACGCAAGGCTAGGCAATGCACGGAAGGCAAGCAAAGAGTAACGGAAGGCAAGGAAGGCAAGGCAAAGCAAGGCAAGGCAAGGGTAACGGAAGGAACGGCACGGCAAGGGGAACCAAGGCTAAGGCACGACAACGCAGGACTAGGCAATGCACGGGAAGGCAAGGAAAGGGTAACGTAAGGAAGGCACGGTGAGGCAAGGCAAGGCTAATGCACGACAACGCACGGCTAGGCAATGCACGGCAAGGTAAGGAAAGAGTAACGGAAGGCAAGGAAGGCAAGGCAAAGCATGGCAACGCAAGCCATGCTAAGGCAAGGTGAAACAAGGCTAAGGCACCAGAACGCACGGTTAGGCAATGCACGGCAAGGCAAGTAAGGGGTAACGCAAGGCAAGGCACTGACAGGCGAGGCAAGGCTAAGGCACGACAACGCACGGCTAGGCAATGCACGGCAAGGCAAGAAAGGGTAACGCAAGGCAAGGCACGGTCAGGCGAGGCAAGGCTAAGGAATGACAACGCAAGGCTTGGCAGTGCACGGCTAGGCAGGGAAAGAGTAACGGAAGGAAAGGAAGGCAAGGCAAAGCAAGGCAAGGCAAGTGTAACAAAAGGCACGGCACGGCAAAGGGAAACAAGGCGAAGGGACGGCAACGCACGGCTAGGCAATGCACGGCCAGGCAAGGAAAGGGTAACGCAAGGCAAGGCACGGTGAGGCAAGGCAAGGCTAATGCACGACAATACAAGGCTAGGCAATGCACGGAAGGCAAGCAAAGAGTAACGGAAGGCAAGGAATGCAAGGCAAAGCAAGGCAAGGCAAGTGTAACAAAAGGCACGGCACGGCAAGGGGAAACAAGGCGAAGGGACGGCAACGCACGGCTAGGCAATGCACGGCCAGGCAAGGAAAGGGTAACGCAAGGCAAGGCACGGTGAGGCAAGGCAAGGCTAATGCACGACAATACAAGGCTAGGCAATGCAGGAAGGCAAGCAAAGAGTAACGGAAGGCAAGGAATGCAAGGCAAAGCAAGGCAAGGCAAGTGTAACAAAAGGCACGGCACGGCAAGGGGAAACAAGGCGAAGGGACGGCAACGCACGGCTAGGCAATGCACGGGCAGGCAAGGAAAGGGTAACGCAAGGCAAGGCACGGTGAGGCAAGGCGAGGCTAATGCACGACAATACAAGGCTAGGCAATGCACGGAAGGCAAGCAAAGAGTAACGGAAGGCAAGGAATGCAAGGCAACGCAAGGCAACGCAAGCAAGGCTATGGCAAGGTGAAAAAAGGCTAAGGCACGACAACGCAAGGCTAGGCAATGCACGGAAGGCAAGCAAAGAGTAACGGAAGGCAAGGAAGGCAAGGCAAAGCAAGGCAACGCAAGCAAGGCTATAGCAAGGTGAAACAAGGCTATGGCACGACAACGCACGGCTAGGCAATGCACGGCAAGGCAAGGAAAGGGTAACGCAAGGCAAGGCACGGTGAGGCAAGGCAAGGCTAATGCACGACAACGCACGGCTAGGCAATGCACGGCAAGGCAAGGAAAGGGTAACGCAAGGCAAGGCACGGTCAGGCGTGGCAAGGCTAAGGAACGACAACGCAAGACTAGACAATGCACGGAAGGCAAGCAAAGAGTAACGGAAGGCAAGGAATGCAAGGCAAAGCAAGGCAACGCAAGCAAGGCTATGGCAAGGTGAAAAAATTCTAAAGCACGACAACGCAAGGCTACGCAATGCACGGAAGGCAAGCAAAGACTAACGGAAGGCAAGGAAGGCAAGGGAAAGCAAGGCAAAGCAAGGGTAACAGAAGGAACGGCTCGGCAAGGGGAAACAAGGCTAAGGGACGGCAACGCACGGCTAGGCAATGCACGGCCAGCCAAGGAAAGGGTAACGCAAGGCAAGGCACGGTCAGGCAAGGCAAGGCTAATGCACGACAACGCAAGGCTAGGCAGTGCACGGTAAGGCAAGGAAAGAGTAACGGAAGGAAAGGAAGGCAAGGCAAATCCAGGCAAGGCAAGTGTAACAAAAGGCACGGCACGGCAAGGGGAAACAAGGCTAAGGCACGATAACGCACGGCTAGGCAATGCACGGCAAGGCAAGAAAAGGGCAACGCAAGGCAAGGCACCGTGAGGCAAGGCAAGGCTAATGCACGACAACGCACGGCTAGGCAATGCACGGCAAGGCAAGGAAAGGCTAACGCAAGGCAAGGCACGGTCAGGCGAGGCAAGGCTAAGGCACGACAACGCAGGACTAGGCAATGCACGGCAAGGCAAGGAAAGGGTAACGCAAGGCAATGCACTGTCAGTCGAGGGAAGGCTAATGCACGACAACGCAAGGCTAGGCAGTGCACGGCTAGGCAGGGAAAGAGTAACGGAAGGAAAGGAAGGCAAGGCAAAGCAAGGCAAGGCAAGTGTAACAAAAGGCACGGCACGGCAAGGGGAAACAAGGCGAAGGGACGGTAACGCACGGCTAGGCAATGCACGGCCAGGCAAGGAAAGGGTAACGCAAGGCAAGGCACGGTGAGGCAAGGCAAGGCTAATGCACGACAATACAAGTCTAGGCAATGCACGGAAGGCAAGCAAAGAGTAACGGAAGGCAAGGAATGCAAGGCAAAGCAAGGCAACGCAAGCAAGGCAATGGCAAGGTGAAAAAAGGAGAAGGCACGGCAACGCAAGGCTAGGCAATGCACGGAAGGCAAGCAAAGAGTAACGGAAGGCAAGAGAGGCAAGGGAAAGCAAGGCAAGGCAAGGGTAACGGAAGGAAAGGCACGGCAAGGGGAAACAAGGCTAAGGCACGACAACGCTCGGCTAGGCAATGAACGGCAAGGCAAGGAAAGGGTAACGCAAGGCAAGGCACGGTGAGGCAAGGCAAGGCTAATTCACGACAACGCACGGCTAGGCAATGCACGGCAAGGCAAGGAAAGGCTAACGCAAGGCAAGGCACGGTCAGGCGAGGCAAGGCTAAGGCACGACAACGCAAGGCTTGGCAATGCACGGAAGCCAAGCAAAGAGTAACGGAAAGCAAGGAAGGCAAGGGAAAGCAAGGCAAGGCAAGGGTAACGGAAGGAACGGCACGGCCAGGGGAAACAAGGCTAAGGCACGACAACGCAGGACTAGGCAATGCACGGCAAGGCAAGGAAAGGGTAATGCAAGGCAAGGCACTGTCAGGCGAGGGAAGGCTAATGCGCGACAACGCAAGGCTAGGCAATGCACGGCTAGGCAGGGAAAGAGAAACGGAAGGAAAGGAAGGCAAGGCAAAGCAAGGTAAGGCAAGTGTAACAAAAGGCACGGCACGGCAAGGGCAACCAAGGTTAAGGCACGACAACGCAGGATTAGGCAATGCACGGGAAGGCAAGGAACGGGTAACGCAAGGCAAGGCACGGTGAGGCAAGGCAAGGCTAATGCACGACAACGCACGGCTAGGCAATGCACGGCAAGGTAAGGAAAGAGTAACGGAAGGCAAGGAAGGCAAGGCAAAGCATGGCAACGCAAGCAATGCTAAGGCAAGGTGAAACAAGGCTAAGGCACGCGAACGCACGGTTAGGCAATGCACGGCAAGGCAAGGAAGGGGTAACGCAAGGCATGGCACTGACAGGCGAGGCAAGGCTAAGGCACGACAACGCACGGCTAGGCAATGCACGGCAAGGCATGGAAAGGGTAACGCAAGGCAAGGCACGGTCAGGCGAGGCAAGGCTAAGGAATGACAACGCAATGCTAGGCAATGCACGGAAGGCAAACAAAGAGTAACGGAAGGCAAGGAATGCTAGGCAAAGCAAGTGAACGCAAGCAAGGCTATGGCAAGG
Organism: Macrotis lagotis; assembly: GCF_037893015.1. Taxonomy (NCBI): domain Eukaryota; kingdom Metazoa; phylum Chordata; class Mammalia; order Peramelemorphia; family Peramelidae; genus Macrotis; species Macrotis lagotis. The sequence continues at coordinate 49,310 of NW_027422160.1, read as the reverse complement.
TGAAAAAAGGCTAAGGCACGACAACGCAAGGCTAGGCAATCCACGGAAGGCAACCAAAGACTAACGGAAAGCAAGGAAGGCAAGGGAAAGCAAGGCAAGGCAAGGGTAACGGAAGGAAACGCACGGCAAGGGGAAACAAGGCTAAGGCACGACAACGCACGGCTAGGCAATGCACGGCAAGGCAAGGAAAGGGTAACGCAAGGCAAGGCACGGTGAGGCAAGGCAAGGCTAATGCACGACAACGCACGGCTAGGCAATGCACGGCAAGGCAAGGAAAGGGTAACGCAAGGCAAGGCACGGTCAGGCGTGGCAAGGCTAAGGCACGACAACGCAAGGCTAGGCAATGCACGGAAAGCAAGGAAAGAGTAACGGAAGGCAAGGAAGGCAAGGGAAAGCAAGGCAAGGCAAGGGTAACAGAAGGAACGGCTCGGCAAGGGGAAACAAGGCTAAGGGACGGCAACGCACGGCTAGGCAATGCACGGCCAGCCAAGGAAAGGGTAACGCAAGGCAAGGCACGGTCAGGCAAGGCAAGGCTAATGCACGACAACGCAAGGCTAGGCAGTGCACGGTAAGGCAAGGAAAGAGTAACGGAAGGAAAGGAAGGCAAGGCAAATCCAGGCAAGGCAAGTGTAACAAAAGGCACGGCACGGCAAGGGGAAACAAGGCTAAGGCACGATAACGCACGGCTAGGCAATGCACGGCAAGGCAAGGAAAGGGCAACGCAAGGCAAGGCACGGTGAGGCAAGGCAAGGCTAATGCACGACAACGCACGGCTAGGCAATGCACGGCAAGGCAAGGAAAGGCTAACGCAAGGCAAGGCACGGTCAGGCGAGGCAAGGCTAAGGCACGACAACGCAAGGCTAGGCAATGCACGGAAGGCAAGCAAAGAGTAACGGAAGGCAAGGAAGGCAAGGGAAAGCAAGGGAAGTCAAGGGTAACAGAAGGAACGGCTCGGCAAGGGGAAACAAGGCTAAGGCACGGCAACGCACGGCTAGGCAATGCACGGCAAGCCAAGGAAAGGGTAACGCAAGGCAAGGCACGGTGAGGCAAGGCAAGGCTAATGCACGACAACGCACGGCTAAATGCACGGCAAGGCAAGGAAAGGGTAACGCATGGGAAGGCACGGTCAGACGAGGCAAGGCTAAGGCACGACAACGCAAGGCTAGGCAATGCACGGAAAGCAAGGAAAGAGTAACGGAAGGCAAGGAAGGCAAGGGAAAGCAAGGCAAGGCAAGGGTAACAGAAGGAACGGCTCGGCAAGGGGAAACAAGGCTAAGGCACGGCAACGCACGGCTAGGCAATGCACGGCCAGCCAAGGAAAGGGTAACGCAAGGCAAGGCACGGTCAGGCAAGGCAAGGCTAATGCACGACAACGCAAGGCTAGGCAGTGCACGGTAAGGCAAGGAAAGAGTAACGGAAGGAAAGGAAGGCAAGGCAAATCCAGGCAAGGCAAGTGTAACAAAAGGCACGGCACGGCAAGGGGAAACAAGGCTAAGGCACGATAACGCACGGCTAGGCAATGCACGGCAAGGCAAGGAAAGGGTATCGCAAGGCAAGGCACGGTGAGGCAAGGCAAGGCTAATGCACGACAACGCACGGCTAGGCAATGCACGGCAAGGCAAGGAAAGGCTAACGCAAGGCAAGGCACGGTCAGGCGAGGCAAGGCTAAGGCACGACAACGCAAGGCTAGGCAATGCACGGAAGGCAAGCAAAGAGTAACGGAAGGCAAGGAAGGCAAGGGAAAGCAAGGGAAGTCAAGGGTAAGAGAAGGAACGGCTCGGCAAGGGGAAACAAGGCTAAGGCACGGCAACGCACGGCTAGGCAATGCACGGCCAGCCAAGGAAAGGGTAACGCAAGGCAAGGCACTGTCAGGCGAGGGAAGGCTAATGCACGACAACGCAAGGCTAGGCAGTGCACGGCTAGGCAGGGAAAGAGAAACGGAAGGAAAGGAAGGCAAGGCAAAGCAAGGCAAGGCAAGTGTAACAAAAGGCACGGCACGGCAAGGTGAAACAAGGCTAAGGCACGAGAACGCACGGTTAGGCAATGCACGGCAAGGCACTGACAGGCCAGGCAAGGCTAAGGCACGACAACGCACGGCTAGGCAATGCACGGCAAGGCAAGGAAAGGGTAACGCAAGGCAAGGCACGGTCAGGCGAGGCAAGGCTAAGGAATGACAACGCAAGGCTAGGCAATGCACGGAAGGCAAGCAAAGAGTAACGGAAGGCAAGGAATGCAAGGCAAAGCAAGGCAACGCAAGCAAGGCTATGGCAAGGTGAAAAAAGGCTAAGGTTCGACAACGCAAGGCTAGGCAATGCACGGCAAGGCAAGGAAAGGGTAACGCAAGGCAAGGAACTGTCAGGCGAGGCAAGGCTAAGGCACGACAACGCAAGGCTAGGCAATGCACGGAAGGCAAGCAAAGAGTAACGGAAGGCAAGCAAGGCAAGGGAAAGCAAGGCAAGGCAAGGGTAACGGAAGGAAACGCACGGCAACGGGAAACAAGGCTAAGGCACGACAAAGCACGGCTAGGCAATGCACGGCAAGGCAAGGAAAGGGTAACGCAAGGCAAGGCACGGTGAGGCAAGGCAAGGCTAATGCACGACAACGCAAGGCTAGGCAATGCACGGCAAGGCAAGGAAAGGGTAACGCAAGGGAAGGCACGGTCAGACGAGGCAAGGCTAAGGCACGACAACGCAAGGCTAGGCAATGCACGGAAGGCAAGCAAAGAGTAACGGAAGGCAAGGAAGGCAAGGGAAATCAAGGCAAGGCAAGGGTAACAGAAGGAACGGCTCGGCAAGGGGAAACAAGGCTAAGGCACGGCAACGCAAGGCTAGGCAATGCACGGCTAGGCAAGGAAAGGGTAACGCAAGGCAAGGCACGGTCAGGCAAGGCAAGGCTAATGCACGACAACGCAAGGCTAGGCAGTGCACGGTAAGGCAAGGAAAGAGTAACGGAAGGAAAGGAAGGCAAGGCAAATCCACGCAAGGCAAGTGTAACAAAAGGCAAGGCACGGCAAGGGGAAACAAGGCTAAGGCACGACAACGCACGGCTAGGCAATGCACGGCAAGGCAAGGAAAGGCTAACTCAAGGCAAGGCACGGTCAGGCGAGGCAAGGCTAAGGCACGACAACGCAAGGCTAGGCAATGCACGGAAGGCAAGCAAAGAGTAACGGAAGGCAAGGAAGGCAAGGCAAAGCAAGGCAAGGCAAGGGTAACGGAAGGAACGGCACGGCAAGGGGAACCAAGGCTAAGGCACGACAACGCAGGACTAGGCAATGCACGGGAAGGCAAGGAAAGGGTAACGTAAGGAAGGCACGGTGAGGCAAGGCAAGGCTAATGCACGACAACGCACGGCTAGGCAATGCACGGCAAGGTAAGGAAAGAGTAACGGAAGGCAAGGAAGGCAAGGCAAAGCATGGCAACGCAAGCCATGCTAAGGCAAGGTGAAACAAGGCTAAGGCACCAGAACGCACGGTTAGGCAATGCACGGCAAGGCAAGGAAGGGGTAACGCAAGGCAAGGCACTGACAGGCGAGGCAAGGCTAAGGCACGACAACGCAAGGCTAGGCAGTGCACGGTAAGGCAAGGAAAGAGTAACGGAAGGAAAGGAAGGCAAGGCAAATCCAGGCAAGGCAAGTGTAACAAAAGGCACGGCACGGCAAGGGGAAACAAGGCTAAGGCACGATAACGCACGGCTAGGCAATGCACGGCAAGGCAAGGAAAGGGCAACGCAAGGCAAGGCACGGTGAGGCAAGGCAAGGCTAATGCACGACAACGCACGGCTAGGCAATGCACGGCAAGGCAAGGAAAGGCTAACGCAAGGCAAGGCACGGTCAGGCGAGGCAAGGCTAAGGCACGACAACGCAAGGCTAGGCAATGCACGGAAGGCAAGCAAAGAGTAACGGAAGGCAAGGAAGGCAAGGGAAAGCAAGGGAAGTCAAGGGTAACAGAAGGAACGGCTCGGCAAGGGGAAACAAGGCTAAGGCACGGCAACGCACGGCTAGGCAATGCACGGCCAGCCAAGGAAAGGGTAACGCAAGGCAAGGCACTGTCAGGCGAGGGAAGGCTAATGCACGACAACGCAAGGCTAGGCAGTGCACGGCTAGGCAGGGAAAGAGAAACGGAAGGAAAGGAAGGCAAGGCAAAGCAAGGCAAGGCAAGTGTAACAAAAGGCACGGCACGGCAAGGTGAAACAAGGCTAAGGCACGAGAACGCACGGTTAGGCAATGCACGGCAAGGCAAGGAAGGGGTAACGCAAGGCAAGGCACTGACAGGCGAGGCAAGGCTAAGGCACGACAACGCACGGCTAGGCAATGCACGGCAAGGCAAGGAAAGGGTAACGCAAGGCAAGGCACGGTCAGGCGAGGCAAGGCTAAGGAATGACAACGCAAGGCTAGGCAATGCACGGAAGGCAAGCAAAGAGTAACGGAAGGCAAGGAATGCAAGGCAAAGCAAGGCAACGCAAGCAAGGCTATGGCAAGGTGAAAAAAGGCTAAGGTTCGACAACGCAAGGCTAGGCAATGCACGGCAAGGCAAGGAAAGGGTAACGCAAGGCAAGGAACTGTCAGGCGAGGCAAGGCTAAGGCACGACAACGCAAGGCTGGGCAATGCACGGAAGGCAAGCAAAGAGTAACGGAAGGCAAGCAAGGCAAGGGAAAGCAAGGCAAGGCAAGGGTAACGGAAGGAAACGCACGGCAACGGGAAACAAGGCTAAGGCACGACAAAGCACGGCTAGGCAATGCACGGCAAGGCAAGGAAAGGGTAACGCAAGGCAAGGCACGGTGAGGCAAGGCAAGGCTAATGCACGACAACGCAAGGCTAGGCAATGCACGGCAAGGCAAGGAAAGGGTAACGCAAGGGAAGGCACGGTCAGACGAGGCAAGGCTAAGGCACGACAACGCAAGGCTAGGCAATGCACGGAAGGCAAGCAAAGAGTAACGGAAGGCAAGGAAGGCAAGGCAAAGCAAGGGAAGGCAAGGGTAACGGAAGGAACGGCACGGCAAGGGGAACCAAGGCTAAGGCACGACAACGCAGGACTAGGCAATGCACGGGAAGGCAAGGAAAGGGTAACGCAAGGGAAGGCACGGTCAGACGAGGCAAGGCTAAGGCACGACAACGCAAGGCTAGGCAATGCACGGAAGGCAAGCAAAGAGTAACGGAAGGCAAGGAAGGCAAGGCAAAGCAAGGCAAGGCAAGGGTAACGGAAGGAACGGCACGGCAAGGGGAACCAAGGCTAAGGCACGACAACGCAGGACTAGGCAATGCACGGGAAGGCAAGGAAAGGGTAACGTAAGGAAGGCACGGTGAGGCAAGGCAAGGCTAATGCACGACAACGCACGGCTAGGCAATGCACGGCAAGGTAAGGAAAGAGTAACGGAAGGCAAGGAAGGCAAGGCAAAGCATGGCAACGCAAGCCATGCTAAGGCAAGGTGAAACAAGGCTAAGGCACCAGAACGCACGGTTAGGCAATGCACGGCAAGGCAAGTAAGGGGTAACGCAAGGCAAGGCACTGACAGGCGAGGCAAGGCTAAGGCACGACAACGCACGGCTAGGCAATGCACGGCAAGGCAAGGAAAGGGTAACGCAAGGCAAGGCACGGTCAGGCGAGGCAAGGCTAAGGAATGACAACGCAAGGCTAAGGCAGTGCACGGCTAGGCAGGGAAAGAGTAACGGAAGGAAAGGAAGGCAAGGCAAAGCAAGGCAAGGCAAGTGTAACAAAAGGCACGGCACGGCAAAGGGAAACAAGGCGAAGGGACGGCAACGCACGGCTAGGCAATGCACGGCCAGGCAAGGAAAGGGTAACGCAAGGCAAGGCACGGTGAGGCAAGGCAAGGCTAATGCACGACAATACAAGGCTAGGCAATGCACGGAAGGCAAGCAAAGAGTAACGGAAGGCAAGGAATGCAAGGCAAAGCAAGGCAAGGCAAGTGTAACAAAAGGCACGGCACGGCAAAGGGAAACAAGGCGAAGGGACGGCAACGCACGGCTAGGCAATGCACGGCCAGGCAAGGAAAGGGTAACGCAAGGCAAGGCACGGTGAGGCAAGGCAAGGCTAATGCACGACAATACAAGGCTAGGCAATGCACGGAAGGCAAGCAAAGAGTAACGGAAGGCAAGGAATGCAAGGCAAAGCAAGGCAAGGCAAGTGTAACAAAAGGCACGGCACGGCAAGGGGAAACAAGGCGAAGGGACGGCAACGCACGGCTAGGCAATGCACGGGCAGGCAAGGAAAGGGTAACGCAAGGCAAGGCACGGTGAGGCAAGGCGAGGCTAATGCACGACAATACAAGGCTAGGCAATGCACGGAAGGCAAGCAAAGAGTAACGGAAGGCAAGGAATGCAAGGCAACGCAAGGCAACGGCAAGCAAAGAGTAACGGAAGGCAAGGAATGCAAGGCAACGCAAGGCAACGCAAGCAAGGCTATGGCAAGGTGAAAAAAGGCTAAGGCACGACAACGCAAGGCTAGGCAATGCACGGAAGGCAAGCAAAGAGTAACGGAAGGCAAGGAAGGCAAGGCAAAGCAAGGCAACGCAAGCAAGGCTATAGCAAGGTGAAACAAGGCTATGGCACGACAACGCACGGCTAGGCAATGCACGGCAAGGCAAGGAAAGGGTAACGCAAGGCAAGGCACGGTGAGGCAAGGCAAGGCTAATGCACGACAACGCACGGCTAGGCAATGCACGGCAAGGCAAGGAAAGGGTAACGCAAGGCAAGGCACGGTCAGGCGTGGCAAGGCTAAGGAACGACAACGCAAGACTAGACAATGCACGGAAGGCAAGCAAAGAGTAACGGAAGGCAAGGAATGCAAGGCAAAGCAAGGCAACGCAAGCAAGGCTATGGCAAGGTGAAAAAATTCTAAAGCACGACAACGCAAGGCTACGCAATGCACGGAAGGCAAGCAAAGAGTAACGGAAGGCAAGGAAGTCAAGGGAAAGAAAGGCAAGACAAGGGTAACGGAAGGAAACGCACGGTAAGGGGAAACAAGGCTAAGGCACGGCAACGCACGGCTAGGCAATGCACGGCCAGGCAAGGAAAGGGTAACGCAAGGCAAGGCACGGTGAGGCAAGGCAAGGCTAATGCACGACAATACAAGGCTAGGCAATGCACGGAAGGCAAGCAAAGAGTAACGGAAAGCAAGGAAAGCAAGGCAAAGCAAGGCAAGGCAAGTGTAACAAAAGGCACGGCACGGCAAGGGGAAACAAGGCGAAGGGACGGCAACGCACGGCTAGGCAATGCACGGCAAGGCAAGGAAAGGGTAACGCAAGGGAAGGCACGGTCAGACGAGGCAAGGCTAAGGCACGACAACGCAAGGCTAGGCAATGCACGGAAAGCAAGGAAAGAGTAACGGAAGGCAAGGAAGGCAAGGGAAAGCAAGGCAAGGCAAGGGTAACAGAAGGAACGGCTCGGCAAGGGGAAACAAGGCTAAGGGACGGCAACGCACGGCTAGGCAATGCACGGCCAGCCAAGGAAAGGGTAACGCAAGGCAAGGCACGGTCAGGCAAGGCAAGGCTAATGCACGACAACGCAAGGCTAGGCAGTGCACGGTAAGGCAAGGAAAGAGTAACGGAAGGAAAGGAAGGCAAGGCAAATCCAGGCAAGGCAAGTGTAACAAAAGGCACGGCACGGCAAGGGGAAACAAGGCTAAGGCACGATAACGCACGGCTAGGCAATGCACGGCAAGGCAAGGAAAGGGCAACGCAAGGCAAGGCACGGTGAGGCAAGGCAAGGCTAATGCACGACAACGCAAGGCTAGGCAATGCACGGCAAGGCAAGGAAAGGCTAACGCAAGGCAAGGCACGGTCAGGCGAGGCAAGGCTAAGGCACGACAACGCAAGGCTAGGCAATGCACGGAAGGCAAGCAAAGAGTAACGGAAGGCAAGGAAGGCAAGGGAAAGCAAGGCAAGGAAAGGGTAACGGAAGGAACGGCACGGCAAGGGGAAACAAGGCTAAGGCACGACAACGCAGGACTAGGCAATGCACGGCAAGGCAAGGAAAGGGTAACGCAAGGCAAGCACTGTCAGTCGAGGGAAGGCTAATGCACGACAACGCAAGGCTAGGCAGTGCACGGCTAGGCAGGGAAAGAGTAACGGAAGGCAAGGAATGCAAGGCAAAGCAAGGCAACGCAAGCAAGGCTATGCCAAGGTGAAAAAAGGCTAAGGTTCGACAACGCAAGGCTAGGCAATGCACGGCAAGGCAAGGAAAGGGTAACGCAAGGCAAGGAACTGTCAGGCGACGCAAGGCTAAGGCACGACAACGCAAGGCTAGGCAATGCACGGAAGGCAAGCAAAGAGTAACGGAAGGCAAGCAACGCAAGGGAAAGCAAGGCAAGGCAAGGGTAACGGAAGGAAACGCACGGCAAGGGGAAACAAGGCTAAGGCACGACAACGCACGGCTAGGCAATGCACGGCAAGGCAAGGAAAGGGTAACGCAAGGCAAGGCACGGTGAGGCAAGGCAAGGCTAATGCACGACAACGCAAGGCTAGGCAATGCACGGCAAGGCAAGGAAAGGGTAACGCAAGGGAAGGCACAGTCAGACGAGGCAAGGCTAAGGCACGACAACGCAAGGCTAGGCAATGCACGGAAGGCAAGCAAAGAGTAACGGAAGGCAAGGAAGGCAAGGGAAATCAAGGCAAGGCAAGGGTAACAGAAGGAACGGCTCGGCAAGGGGAAACAAGGCTAAGGCACGGCAACGCAAGGCTAGGCAATGCACGGCTAGGCAAGGAAAGGGTAACGCAAGGCAAGGCACGGTCAGGCAAGGCAAGGCTAATGCACGACAACACACGGCTAGGCAATGCACGGCAAGGTAAGGAAAGAGTAACGGAAGGCAAGGAAGGCAAGGCAAAGCATGGCAACGCAAGCCATGCTAAGGCAAGGTGAAACAAGGCTAAGGCACCAGAACGCACGGTTAGGCAATGCACGGCAAGGCAAGGAAGGGGTAACGCAAGGCAAGGCACTGACAGGCGAGGCAAGGCTAAGGCACGACAACGCAAGGCTAGGCTGTGCACGGTAAGGCAAGGAAAGAGTAACGGAAGGAAAGGAAGGCAAGGCAAATCCAGGCAAGGCAAGTGTAACAAAAGGCACGGCACGGCAAGGGGAAACAAGGCTAAGGCACGATAACGCACGGCTAGGCAATGCACGGCAAGGCAAGGAAAGGGCAACGCAAGGCAAGGCACGGTGAGGCAAGGCAAGGCTAATGCACGACAACGCACGGCTAGGCAATGCACGGCAAGGCAAGGAAAGGCTAACGCATGGCAAGGCACGGTCAGGCGAGGCAAGGCTAAGGCACGACAACGCAAGGCTAGGCAATGCACGGAAGGCAAGCAAAGAGTAACGGAAGGCAAGGAAGGCAAGGGAAAGCAAGGGAAGTCAAGGGTAACAGAAGGAACGGCTCGGCAAGGGGAAACAAGGCTAAGGCACGGCAACGCACGGCTAGGCAATGCACGGCCAGCCAAGGAATGGGTAACGCAAGGCAAGGCACTGTCAGGCGAGGGAAGGCTAATGCACGACAACGCAAGGCTAGGCAGTGCACGGCTAGGCAGGGAAAGAGAAACGGAAGGAAAGGAAGGCAAGGCAAAGCAAGGCAAGGCAAGTGTAACAAAAGGCACGGCACGGCAAGGTGAAACAAGGCTAAGGCACGAGAACGCACGGTTAGGCAATGCACGGCAAGGCAATGGAAGGGGTAACGCAAGGCAAGGCACTGACAGGCGAGGCAAGGCTAAGGCACGACAACGCACGGCTAGGCAATGCACGGCAAGGCAAGGAAAGGGTAACGCAAGGCAAGGCACGGTCAGGCGAGGCAAGGCTAAGGAATGACAACGCAAGGCTAGGCAATGCACGGAAGGCAAGAAAAGAGTAACGGAAGGCAAGGAATGCAAGGCAAAGCAAGGCAACGCAAGCAAGGCTATGGCAAGGTGAAAAAAGGCTAAGGTTCGACAACGCAAGGCTAGGCAATGCACGGCAAGGCAAGGAAAGGGTAACGCAAGGCAAGGAACTGTCAGGCGAGGCAAGGCTAAGGCACGACAACGCAAGGCTAGGCAATGCACGGAAGGCAAGCAAAGAGTAACGGAAGGCAAGCAAGGCAAGGGAAAGCAAGGCAAGGCAAGGGTAACGGAAGGAAACGCACGGCAACGGGAAACAAGGCTAAGGCACGACAAAGCACGGCTAGGCAATGCACGGCAAGGCAAGGAAAGGGTAACGCAAGGCAAGGCACGGTGAGGCAAGGCAAGGCTAATGCACGACAACGCAAGGCTTGGCAATGCACGGCAAGGCAAGGAAAGGGTAACGCAAGGGAAGGCACGGTCAGACGAGGCAAGGCTAAGGCACGACAACGCAAGGCTAGGCAATGCACGGAAGGCAAGCAAAGAGTAACGGAAGGCAAGGAAGGCAAGGCAAAGCAAGGCAAGGCAAGGGTAACGGAAGGAACGGCACGGCAAGGGGAACCAAGGCTAAGGCACGACAACGCAAGGACTAGGCAATGCACGGGAAGGCAAGGAAAGGGTAACGCAAGGGAAGGCACGGTCAGACGAGGCAAGGCTAATGCACGACAACGCAAGGCTAGGCAATGCACGGAAGGCAAGCAAAGAGTAACGGAAGGCAAGGAAGGCAAGGCAAAGCAAGGCAAGGCAAGGGTAACGGAAGGAACGGCACGGCAAGGGGAACCAAGGCTAAGGCACGACAACGCAGGACTAGGCAATGCACGGGAAGGCAAGGAAAGGGTAACGTAAGGAAGGCACGGTGAGGCAAGGCAAGGCTAATGCACGACAACACACGGCTAGGCAATGCACGGCAAGGTAAGGAAAGAGTAACGGAAGGCAAGGAAGGCAAGGCAAAGCATGGCAACGCAAGCCATGCTAAGGCAAGCTGAAACAAGGCTAAGGCACCAGAACGCACGGTTAGGCAATGCACGGCAAGGCAAGTAAGGGGTAACGCAAGGCAAGGCACTGACAGGCGAGGCAAGGCTAAGGCACGACAACGCACGGCTACTCAATGCACGGCAAGGCAAGGAAAGGGTAACGCAAGGCAAGGCACGGTCAGGCGAGGCAAGGCTAAGGAATGACAACGCAAGGCTTGGCAGTGCACGGCTAGGCAGGGAAAGAGTAACGGAAGGAAAGGAAGGCAAGGCAAAGCAAGGCAAGGCAAGTGTAACAAAAGGCACGGCACGGCAAAGGGAAACAAGGCGAAGGGACGGCAACGCACGGCTAGGCAATGCACGGCCAGGCAAGGAAAGGGTAACGCAAGGCAAGGCACGGTGAGGCAAGGCAAGGCTAATGCACGACAATACAAGGCTAGGCAATGCACGGAAGGCAAGCAAAGAGTAACGGAAGGCAAGGAATGCAAGGCAAAGCAAGGCAAGGCAAGTGTAACAAAAGGCACGGCACGGCAAGGGGAAACAAGGCGAAGGGACGGCAACGCACGGCTAGGCAATGCACGGGCAGGCAAGGAAAGGGTAACGCAAGGCAAGGCACGGTGAGGCAAGGCGAGGCTAATGCACGACAATACAAGGCTAGGCAATGCACGGAAGGCAAGCAAAGAGTAACGGAAGGCAAGGAATGCAAGGCAACGCAAGGCAACGCAAGCAAGGCTATGGCAAGGTGAAAAAAGGCTAAGGCACCACAACGCAAGGCTAGGCAATGCACGGAAGGCAAGCAAAGAGTAACGGAAGGCAAGGAAGGCAAGGCAAAGCAAGGCAACGCAAGCAAGGCTATAGCAAGGTGAAACAAGGCCATGGCACGACAACGCACGGCTAGGCAATGCACGGCAAGGCAAGGAAAGGGTAACGCAAGGCAAGGCACGGTGAGGCAAGGCAAGGCTAATGCACGACAACGCACGGCTAGGCAATGCACGGCAAGGCAAGGAAAGGGTAACGCAAGGCAAGGCACGGTCAGGCGTGGCAAGGCTAAGGAACGACAACGCAAGACTAGACAATGCACGGAAGGCAAGCAAAGAGTAACGGAAGGCAAGGAATGCAAGGCAAAGCAAGGCAACGCAAGCAAGGCTATGGCAAGGTGAAAAAATTCTAAAGCACGACAACGCAAGGCTACGCAATGCACGGAAGGCAAGCAAAGAGTAACGGAAGGCAAGGAAGTCAAGGGAAAGAAAGGCAAGACAAGGGTAACGGAAGGAAACGCACGGTAAGGGGAAACAAGGCTAAGGCACGGCAACGCACGGCTAGGCAATGCACGGCCAGGCAAGGAAAGGGTAACGCAAGGCAAGGCACGGTGAGGCAAGGCAAGGCTAATGCACGACAATACAAGGCTAGGCAATGCACGGAAGGCAAGCAAAGAGTAACGGAAGGCAAGGAATGCAAGGCAAAGCAAGGCAAGGCAAGTGTAACAAAAGGCACGGCACGGCAAGGGGAAACAAGGCGAAGGGACGGCAACGCATGGCTAGGCAATGCACGGGCAGGCAAGGAAAGGGTAACGCAAGGCAAGGCACGGTGAGGCAAGGCGAGGCTAATGCACGACAATGCAAGGCTAGGCAATGCACGGAAGGTAAGCAAAGAGTAACGGAAGGCAAGGAATGCAAGGCAACGCAAGGCAAGGCTAGGGTAACGGAAGGAACGGCACGGCAAGGGGAAACAAGGCTAAGGCACGGCAACGCAAGGCTAGGCAATTCACGGCTAGGCAAGGAAAGGGTAACGCAAGGCAAGGCACGGTCAGGCAAGGCAAGGCTAATGCACGACAACGCAAGGCTAGGCAGTGCACGGTAAGGCAAGGAAAGAGTAACGGAAGGAAAGGAAGGCAAGGCAAATCCACGCAAGGCAAGTGTAACAAAAGGCAAGGCACGGCAAGGGGAAACAAGGCTAAGGCACGACAACGCACGGCTAGGCAATGCACGGCAAGGCAAGGAAAGGCTAACTCAAGGCAAGGAACGGTCAGGCGAGGCAAGGCTAAGGCACGACAACGGAAGGCTAGGCAATGCACGGAAGGCAAGCAAAGAGTAACGGAAGGCAAGGAAGGCAAGGCAAAGCAAGGCAAGGCAAGGGTAACGGAAGGAACGGCACGGCAAGGGGAACCAAGGCTAAGGCACGACAACGCAGGACTAGGCAATGCACGGGAAGGCAAGGAAAGGGTAACGTAAGGAAGGCACGGTGAGGCAAAGCAAGGCTAATGCACGACAACGCACGGCTAGGCAATGCACGGCAAGGTAAGGAAAGAGTAACGGAAGGCAAGGAAGGCAAGGCAAAGCATGGCAACGCAAGCCATGCTAAGGCAAGGTGAAACAAGGCTAAGGCACCAGAACGCACGGTTAGGCAATGCACGGCAAGGCAAGGAAGGGGTAACGCAAGGCAAGGCACTGACAGGCGAGGCAAGGCTAAGGCACGACAACGCAAGGCTAGGCAGTGCACGGTAAGGCAAGGAAAGAGTAACGGAAGGAAAGGAAGGCAAGGCAAATCCAGGCAAGGCAAGTGTAACAAAAGGCACGGCACGGCAAGGGGAAACAAGGCTAAGGCACGATAACGCACGGCTAGGCAATGCACGGCAAGGCAAGGAAAGGGCAACGCAAGGCAAGGCACGGTGAGGCAAGGCAAGGCTAATGCACGACAACGCACGGCTAGGCAATGCACGGCAAGGCAAGGAAAGGCTAACGCAAGGCAAGGCACGGTCAGGCGAGGCAAGGCTAAGGCACGACAACGCAAGGCTAGGCAATGCACGGAAGGCAAGCAAAGAGTAACGGAAGGCAAGGAAGGCAAGGGAAAGCAAGGGAAGTCAAGGGTAACAGAAGGAACGGCTCGGCAAGGGGAAACAAGGTTAAGGCACGGCAACGCACGGCTACGCAATGCACGGCCAGCCAAGGAAAGGGTAACGCAAGGCAAGGCACTGTCAGGCGAGGGAAGGCTAATGCACGACAACGCAAGGCTAGGCAGTGCACGGCTAGGCAGGGAAAGAGAAACGGAAGGAAAGGAAGGCAAGGCAAAGCAAGGCAAGGCAAGTGTAACAAAAGGCACGGCACGGCAAGGTGAAACAAGGCTAAGGCACGAGAACGCACGGTTAGGCAATGCACGGCAAGGCAAGGAAGGGGTAACGCAAGGCAAGGCACTGACAGGCGATGCAAGGCTAAGGCACGACAACGCACGGCTAGGCAATGCACGGCAAGGCAAGGAAAGGGTAACGCAAGGCAAGGCACGGTCAGGCGAGGCAAGGCTAAGGAATGACAACGCAAGGCTAGGCAATGCACGGAAGGCAAGCAAAGAGTAACGGAAGGCAAGGAATGCAAGGCAAAGCAAGGCAACGCAAGCAAGGCTATGGCAAGGTGAAAAAAGGCTAAGGTTCGACAACGCAAGGCTAGGCAATGCACGGCAAGGCAAGGAAAGGGTAACGCAAGGCAAGGAACTGTCAGGCGAGGCAAGGCTAAGGCACGACAACGCAAGGCTGGGCAATGCACGGAAGGCAAGCAAAGAGTAACGGAAGGCAAGCAAGGCAAGGGAAAGCAAGGCAAGGCAAGGGTAACGGAAGGAAACGCACGGCAACGGGAAACAAGGCTAAGGCACGACAAAGCACGGCTAGGCAATGCACGGCAAGGCAAGGAAAGGGTAACGCAAGGCAAGGCACGGTGAGGCAAGGCAAGGCTAATGCACGACAACGCAAGGCTAGGCAATGCACGGCAAGGCAAGGAAAGGGTAACGCAAGGGAAGGCACGGTCAGACGAGGCAAGGCTAAGGCACGACAACGCAAGGCTAGGCAATGCACGGAAGGCAAGCAAAGAGTAACGGAAGGCAAGGAAGGCAAGGCAAAGCAAGGCAAGGCAAGGGTAACGGAAGGAACGGCACGGCAAGGGGAACCAAGGTTAAGGCACGACAACGCAGGACTAGGCAATGCACGGGAAGGCAAGGAAAGGGTAACGCAAGGGAAGGCACGGTCAGACGAGGCAAGGCTAAGGCACGACAACGCAAGGCTAGGCAATGCACGGAAGGCAAGCAAAGAGTAACGGAAGGCAAGGAAGGCAAGGCAAAGCAAGGCAAGGCAAGGGTAACGGAAGGAACGGCACGGCAAGGGGAACCAAGGCTAAGGCACGACAACGCAGGACTAGGCAATGCACGGGAAGGCAAGGAAAGGGTAACGTAAGGAAGGCACGGTGAGGCAAGGCAAGGCTAATGCACGACAACGCACGGCTAGGCAATGCACGGCAAGGTAAGGAAAGAGTAACGGAAGGCAAGGAAGGCAAGGCAAAGCATGGCAACGGAAGCCATGCTAAGGCAAGGTGAAACAAGGCTAAGGCACCAGAACGCACGGTTAGGCAATGCACGGCAAGGCAAGTAAGGGGTAACGCAAGGCAAGGCACTGACAGGCGAGGCAAGGCTAAGGCACGACAACGCACGGCTAGGCAATGCACGGCAAGGCAAGGAAAGGGTAACGCAAGGCAAGGCACGGTCAGGCGAGGCAAGGCTAAGGAATGACAACGCAAGGCTTGGCAGTGCACGGCTAGGCAGGGAAAGAGTAACGGAAGGAAAGGAAGGCAAGGCAAAGCAAGGCAAGGCAAGTGTAACAAAAGGCACGGCACGGCAAAGGGAAACAAGGCGAAGGGACGGCAACGCACGGCTAGGCAATGCACGGCCAGGCAAGGAAAGGGTAACGCAAGGCAAGGCACGGTGAGGCAAGGCAAGGCTAATGCACGACAATACAAGGCTAGGCAATGCACGGAAGGCAAGCAAAGAGTAACGGAAGGCAAGGAATGCAAGGCAAAGCAAGGCAAGGCAAGTGTAACAAAAGGCACGGCACGGCAAGGGGAAACAAGGCGAAGGGACGGCAACGCACGGCTAGGCAATGCACGGGCATGCAAGGAAGCTAATGCACGACAATACAAGGCTAGGCAATGCACGGAAGGCAAGCAAAGAGTAACGGAAGGCAAGGAATGCAAGGCAACGCAAGGCAACGCAAGCAAGGCTATGGCAAGGTGAAAAAAGGCTAAGGCACGACAACGCAAGGCTAGGCAATGCACGGAAGGCAAGCAAAGAGTAACGGAAGGCAAGGAAGGCAAGGCAAAGCAAGGCAACGCAAGCAAGGCTATAGCAAGGTGAAACAAGGCTATGGCACGACAACGCACGGCTAGGCAATGCACGGCAAGGCAAGGAAAGGGTAACGCAAGGCAAGGCACGGTGAGGCAAGGCAAGGCTAATGCACGACAACGCACGGCTAGGCAATGCACGGCAAGGCAAGGAAAGGGTAACGCAAGGCAAGGCACGGTCAGGCGTGGCAAGGCTAAGGAACGACAACGCAAGACTAGACAATGCACGGAAGGCAAGCAAAGAGTAACGGAAGGCAAGGAATGCAAGGCAAAGCAAGGCAACGCAAGCAAGGCTATGGCAAGGTGAAAAAATTCTAAAGCACGACAACGCAAGGCTACGCAATGCACGGAAGGCAAGCAAAGAGTAACGGAAGGCAAGGAAGTCAAGGGAAAGAAAGGCAAGACAAGGGTAACGGAAGGAAACGCACGGTAAGGGGAAACAAGGCTAAGGCACGGCAACGCACGGCTAGGCAATGCACGGCCAGGCAAGGAAAGGGTAACGCAAGGCAAGGCACGGTGAGGCAAGGCAAGGCTAATGCACGACAATACAAGGCTAGGCAATGCACGGAAGGCAAGCAAAGAGTAACGGAAGGCAAGGAACACAAGGAAAAGCAAGGCAAGGCAAGTGTAACAAAAGGCACGGCACGGGAAGGGGAAACAAGGCGAAGGGACGGCAACGCATGGCTAGGCAATGCACGGGCAGGCAAGGAAAGGGTAACGCAAGGCAAGGCACGGTGAGGCAAGGCGAGGCTAATGCACGACAATGCAAGGCTAGGCAATGCACGGAAGGCAAGCAAAGAGTAACGGAAGGCAAGGAATGCAAGGCAACGCAAGGCAACGCAAGCAAGGCTATGGCAAGGTGAAAAAAGGCTAAGGCACGACAACGCAAGGCTAGGCAATGCACGGAAGGCAAGCAAAGAGTAACGGAAGGCAAGGAAGGCAAGGCAAAGCAAGGCAACGCAAGCAAGGCTATAGCAAGGTGAAACAAGGCTATGGCACGACAACGCACGGCTAGGCAATGCACGGCAAGGCAAGGAAAGGGTAACGCAAGGCAAGGCACGGTGAGGCAAGGCAAGGCTAATGCACGACAACGCACGGCTAGGCAATGCACGGCAAGGCAAGGAAAGGGTAACGCAAGGCAAGGCACGGTCAGGCGTGGCAAGGCTAAGGAACGACAACGCAAGACTAGACAATGCACGGAAGGCAAGCAAAGAGTAACGGAAGGCAAGGAATGCAAGGCAAAGCAAGGCAACGCAAGCAAGGCTATGGCAAGGTGAAAAAATTCTAAAGCACGACAACGCAAGGCTATGCAATGCACGGAAGGCAAGCAAAGAGTAACGGAAGGCAACGAAGTCAAGGGAAAGAAAGTCAAGACAAGGGTAACGGAAGGAAACGCACGGTAAAGGGAAACAAGGCTAAGGCACGGCAACGCACGGCTAGGCAATGCACGGCAAGGCAAGGAAAGGGTAACGCAAGGCAAGGCACGGTGAGGCAAGGCAAGGCTAATGCACGACAACGCACGGCTAGGCAATGCACGGCAAGGCAAGGAAAGGGTAACGCAAGGGAAGGCACGGTCAGACGAGGCAAGGCTAAGGCACGACAACGCAAGGCTAGGCAATGCACGGAAAGCAAGGAAAGAGTAACGGAAGGCAAGGAAGGCAAGGGAAAGCAAGGCAAAGCAAGGGTAACAGAAGGAACGGCTCGGCAAGGGGAAACAAGGCTAAGGGACGGCAACGCACGGCTAGGCAATGCACGGCCAGCCAAGGAAAGGGTAACGCAAGGCAAGGCACGGTCAGGCAAGGCAAGGCTAATGCACGACAACGCAAGGCTAGGCAGTGCACGGTAAGGCAAGGAAAGAGTAACGGAAGGAAAGGAAGGCAAGGCAAATCCAGGCAAGGCAAGTGTAACAAAAGGCACGGCACGGCAAGGGGAAACAAGGCTAAGGCACGATAACGCACGGCTAGGCAATGCACGGCAAGGCAAGGAAAGGGCAACGCAAGGCAAGGCACGGTGAGGCAAGGCAAGGCTAATGCACGACAACGCACGGCTAGGCAATGCACGGCAAGGCAAGGAAAGGCTAACGCAAGGCAAGGCACGGTCAGGCGAGGCAAGGCTAAGGCACGACAACGCAAGGCTAGGCAATGCACGGAAGGCAAGCAAAGAGTAACGGAAGGCAAGGAAGGCAAGGGAAAGCAAGGCAAGGAAAGGGTAACGGAAGGAACGGCACGGCAAGGGGAAACAAGGCTAAGGCACGACAACGCAGGACTAGGCAATGCACGGCAAGGCAAGGAAAGGGTAACGCAAGGCAAGGCACTGTCAGGCGAGGGAAGGCTAATGCACGACAACGCAAGCCTAGGCAGTGCACGGCTAGGCAGGGAAAGAGTAACGGAAGGCAAGGAATGCAAGGCAAAGCAAGGCAACGCAAGCAAGTCTATGGCAAGGTGAAAAAAGGCTATGGTTCGACAACGCAAGGCTAGGCAATGCACGGCAAGGCAAGGAAAGGGTAACGCAAGGCAAGGAACTGTCAGGCGAGGCAAGGCTAAGGCACGACAACGCAAGGCTAGGCAATATACGGAAGGCAAGCAAAGAGTAACGGAAGGCAAGCAAGGCAAGGGAAAGCAAGGCAAGGCAAGGGTAACGGAAGGAAACGCACGGCAACGGGAAACAAGGCTAAGGCACGACAAAGCACGGCTAGGCAATGCACGGCAAGGCAAGGAAAGGGTAACGCAAGGCAAGGCACGGTGAGGCAAGGCAAGGCTAATGCACGACAACGCAAGGCTAGGCAATGCACGGCAAGGCAAGGAAAGGGTAACGCAAGGGAAGGCACAGTCAGACGAGGCAAGGCTAAGGCACGACAACGCAAGGCTAGGCAATGCACGGAAGGCAAGCAAAGAGTAACGGAAGGCAAGGAAGGCAAGGGAAATCAAGGCAAGGCAAGGGTAACAGAAGGAACGGCTCGGCAAGGGGAAACAAATCTAAGGCACGGCAACGCAAGGCTAGGCAATGCACGGCTAGGCAAGGAAAGGGTAACGCAAGGCAAGGCACGGTCAGGCAAGGCAAGGCTAATGCACGACAACGCAAGGCTAGGCAGTGCACGGTAAGGCAAGGAAAGAGTAACGGAAGGAAAGGAAGGCAAGGCAAATCCACGCAAGGCAAGTGTAACAAAAGGCAAGGCACGGCAAGGGGAAACAAGGCTAAGGCACGACAACGCACGGCTAGGCAATGCACGGCAAGGCAAGGAAAGGCTAACTCAAGGCAAGGCACGGTCAGGCGAGGCAAGGCTAAGGCACGACAACGCAAGGCTAGGCAATGCACGGAAGGCAAGCAAAGAGTAACGGAACGCAAGGAAGGCAAGGCAAAGCAAGGCAAGGCAAGGGTAACGGAAGGAACGGCATGGCAAGGGGAACCAAGGCTAAGGCACGACAACGCAGGACTAGGCAATGCACGGGAAGGCAAAGAAAGGGTAACGTAAGGAAGGCACGGTGAGGCAAGGCAAGGCTAATGCACGACAACGCACGGCTAGGCAATGCACGGCAAGGTAAGGAAAGAGTAACGGAAGGCAAGGAAGGCAAGGCAAAGCAGGGTAACGCAAGCCATGCCAAGGCAAGGTGAAACAAGGCTAAGGCACCAGAACGCACGGTTAGGCAATGCACGGCAAGGCAAGGAAGGGGTAACGCAAGGCAAGGCACTGACAGGCGAGGCAAGGCTAAGGCACGACAACGCAAGGCTAGGCAGTGCACGGTAAGGCAAGGAAAGAGTAACGGAAGGAAAGGAAGGCAAGGCAAATCCAGGCAAGGCAAGTGTAACAAAAGGCACGGCACGGCAAGGGGAAACAAGGCTAAGGCACGATAACGCACGGCTAGGCAATGCACGGCAAGGCAAGGAAAGGGCAACGCAAGGCAAGACACGGTGAGGCAAAGCAAGGCTAATGCACGACAACGCACGGCTAGGCAATGCACGGCAAGGCAAGGAAAGGCTAACGCAAGGCAAGGCACGGTCAGGCGAGGCAAGGCTAAGGCACGACAACGCAAGGCTAGGCAATGCACGGAAGGCAAGCAAAGAGTAACGGAAGGCAAGGAAGGCAAGGGAAAGCAAGGGAAGTCAAGGGTAACAGAAGGAACGGCTCGGCAAGGGGAAACAAGGCTAAGGCACGGCAACGCACGGCTAGGCAATGCACGGCCAGCCAAGGAAAGGGTAACGCAAGGCAAGGCACTGTCAGGCGAGGGAAGGCTAATGCACGACAACGCAAGGCTAGGCAGTGCACGGCTAGGCAGGGAAAGAGAAACGGAAGGAAAGGAAGGCAAGGCAAAGCAAGGCAAGGCAAGTGTAACAAAAGGCACGGCACGGCAAGGTGAAACAAGGCTAAGGCACGAGAACGCACGGCTAGGCATAGCACGGCAAGGCAAGGAAAGGGTAACGCAAGGCAAGGCACGGTCAGGCGAGGCAAGGCTAAGGAATGACAACGCAAGGCTAGGCAATGCACGGAAGGCAAGCAAAGAGTAACGGAAGGCAAGGAATGCAAGGCAAAGCAAGGCAACGCAAGCAAGGCTATGGCAAGGTGAAAAAAGGCTAAGGTTCGACAACGCAAGGCTAGGCAATGCACGGCAAGGCAAGGAAAGGGTAACGCAACACAAGGAACTGTCAGGCGAGGCAAGGCTAAGGCACGACAACGCAAGGCTGGGCAATGCACGGAAGGCAAGCAAAGAGTAACGGAAGGCAAGCAAGGCAAGGGAAAGCAAGGCAAGGCAAGGGTAACGGAAGGAAACGCACGGCAACGGGAAACAAGGCTAAGGCACGACAAAGCACGGCTAGGCAATGCACGGCAAGGCAAGGAAAGGGTAACGCAAGGCAAGGCACGGTGAGGCAAGGCAAGGCTAATGCACGACAACGCAAGGCTAGGCAATGCACGGCAAGGCAAGGAAAGGGTAACGCAAGGGAAGGCACGGTCAGACGAGGCAAGGCTAAGGCACGACAACGCAAGGCTAGGCAATGCACGGAAGGCAAGCAAAGAGTAACGGAAGGCAAGGAAGGCAAGGCAAAGCAAGGGAAGGCAAGGGTAACGGAAGGAACGACACGGCAAGGGGAACCAAGGCTAAGGCACGACAACGCAGGACTAGGCAATGCACGGGAAGGCAAGGAAAGGGTAACGCAAGGGAAGGCACGGTCAGACGAGGCAAGGCTAAGGCACGACAACGCAAGGCTAGGCAATGCACGGAAGGCAAGCAAAGAGTAACGGAAGGCAAGGAAGGCAAGGCAAAGCAAGGCAAGGCAAGGGTAACGGAAGGAACGGCACGGCAAGGGGAACCAAGGCTAAGGCACGACAACGCAGGACTAGGCAATGCACGGGAAGGCAAGGAAAGGGTAACGTAAGGAAGGCACGGTGAGGCAAGGCAAGGCTAATGCACGACAACGCAAGGCTAGGCAATGCACGGAAGGCAAGCAAAGAGTAACGGAAGGCAAGGAAGGCAAGGCAAAGCATGGCAACGCAAGCCATGCTAAGGCAAGGTGAAACAAGGCTAAGGCACCAGAACGCACGGTTAGGCAATGCACGGCAAGGCAAGTAAGGGGTAACGCAAGGCAAGGCACTGACAGGCCAGGCAAGGCTAAGGCACGACAACGCACGGCTAGGCAATGCACGGCAAGGCAAGGAAAGGGTAACGCAAGGCAAGGCACGGTCAGGCGAGGCAAGGCTAAGGAATGACAACGCAAGGCTTGGCAGTGCACGGCTAGGCAGGGAAAGAGTAACGGAAGGAAAGGAAGGCAAGGCAAAGCAAGGCAAGGCAAGTGTAACAAAAGGCACGGCACGGCAAAGGGAAACAAGGCGAAGGGACGGCAACGCACGGCTAGGCAATGCACGGCCAGGCAAGGAAAGGGTAACGCAAGGCAAGGCACGGTGAGGCAAGGCAAGGCTAATGCACGACAATACAAGGCTAGGCAATGCACGGAAGGCAAGCAAAGAGTAACGGAAGGCAAGGAATGCAAGGCAAAGCAAGGCAAGGCAAGTGTAACAAAAGGCACGGCACGGCAAGGGGAAACAAGGCGAAGGGACGGCAACGCACGGCTAGGCAATGCACGGGCAGGCAAGGAAAGGGTAACGCAAGGCAAGGCACGGTGAGGCAAGGCGAGGCTAATGCACGACAATACAAGGCTAGGCAATGCACGGAAGGCAAGCAAAGAGTAACTGAAGGCAAGGAATGCAAGGCAACGCAAGGCAACGCAAGCAAGGCTATGGCAAGGTGAAAAAAGGCTAAGGCACGACAACGCAAGGCTAGGCAATGCACGGAAGGCAAGCAAAGAGTAATGGAAGGCAAGGAAGGCAAGGGAAAGCAAGGGAAGTCAAGGGTAACAGAAGGAACGGCTCGGCAAGGGGAAACAAGGCTAAGGCACGGCAACGCACGGCTAGGCAATGCACGGCTAGGCAAGGAAAGGGTAACGCAAGGCAAGGCACGGTGAGGCAAGGCAAGGCTAATGCACGACAACGCACGGCTAGGCAATGCACGGCAAGGCAAGGAAAGGGTAACGCATGGGAAGGCACGGTCAGACGAGGCAAGGCTAAGGCACGACAACGCAAGGCTAGGCAATGCACGGAAAGCAAGGAAAGAGTAACGGAAGGCAAGGAAGGCAAGGGAAAGCAAGGCAAGGCAAGGGTAACAGAAGGAACGGCTCGGCAAGGGGAAACAAGGCTAAGGGACGGCAACGCACGGCTAGGCAATGCACTCCCAGCCAAGGAAAGGGTAACGCAAGGCAAGGCACGGTCAGGCAAGGCAAGGCTAATGCACGACAACGCAAGGCTAGGCAGTGCACGGAAGGCAAGCAAAGAGTAACGGAATGCAAGGAAGGCAAGGGAAAGCAAGGGAAGTCAAGGGTAACAGAAGGAACGGCTCGGCAAGGGGAAACAAGGCTAAGGCACGGCAACGCCCGGCTAGGCAATGCACGGCCAGCCAAGGAAAGGGTAACGCAAGGCAAGGCACTGTCAGGCGAGGGAAGGCTAATGCACGACAACGCAAGGCTAGGCAGTGCACGGCTAGGCAGGGAAAGAGAAACGGAAGGAAAGGAAGGCAAGGCAAAGCAAGGCAAGGCAAGTGTAACAAAAGGCACGGCACGGCAAGGTGAAACAAGGCTAAGGCACGAGAACGCACGGTTAGGCAATGCACGGCAAGGCACTGACAGGCGAGGCAAGGCTAAGCCACGAAAACGCACGGCTAGGCAATGCACGGCAAGGCAAGGAAAGGGTAACGCAAGGCAAGGCACGGTCAGGCGAGGCAAGGCTAAGGAATGACAACGCAAGGCTAGGCAATGCACGGAAGGCAAGCAAAGAGTAACGGAAGGCAAGGAATGCAAGGCAAAGCAAGGCAACGCAAGCAAGGCTATGGCAAGGTGAAAAAAGGCTAAGGTTCGACAACGCAAGGCTAGGCAATGCACGGCAAGGCAAGGAAAGGGTAACGCAAGGCAAGGAACTGTCAGGCGAGGCAAGGCTAAGGCACGACAACGCAAGGCTAGGCAATGCACGGAAGGCAAGCAAAGAGTAACGGAAGGCAAGCAAGGCAAGGGAAAGCAAGGCAAGGCAAGGGTAACGGAAGGAAACGCACGGCAACGGGAAACAAGGCTAAGGCACGACAAAGCACGGCTAGGCAATGCACGGCAAGGCAAGGAAAGGGTAACGCAAGGCAAGGCACGGTGAGGCAAGGCAAGGCTAATGCACGACAACGCAAGGCTAGGCAATGCACGGCAAGGCAAGGAAAGGGTAACGCAAGGGAAGGGACGGTCAGACGAGGCAAGGCTAAGGCACGACAACGCAAGGCTAGGCAATGCACGGAAGGCAAGCAAAGAGTAACGGAAGGCAAGGAAGGCAAGGAAATCAAGGCAAGGCAAGGGTAACAGAAGGAACGGCTCGGCAAGGGTAAACAAGGCTAAGGCACGGCAACGCAAGGCATCCACGGATAGGGAAGGAAAGGGTAACGCAAGGTAAGGCACGGTTAGGCAAGGCAAGGCTAATGCACGACAACGCAAGGCTAGGCAGTGCACGGTAAGGCAAGGAAAGAGTAACGGAAGGAAAGGAAGGCAAGGCAAATCCACGCAAGGCAAGTGTAACAAAAGGCAAGGCACGGCAAGGGGAAACAAGGCTAAGGCACGACAACGCACGGCTAGGCAATGCACGGCAAGGCAAGGAAAGGCTAAGTCAAGGCAAGGCACGGTCAGGCGAGGCAAGGCTAAGGCACGACAACGCAAGGCTAGGCAATGCACGGAAGGCAAGCAAAGAGTAACGGAAGGCAAGGAAGGCAAGGCAAAGCAAGGCAAGGCAAGGGTAACGGAAGGAACGGCACGGCAAGGGGAACCAAGGCTAAGGCACGACAACGCAGGACTAGGCAATGCACGGGAAGGCAAGGAAAGGGTAACGTAAGGAAGGCACGGTGAGGCAAGGCAAGGCTAATGCACGACAACGCACGGCTAGGCAATGCACGGCAAGGTAAGGAAAGAGTAACGGAAGGCAAGGAAGGCAAGGCAAATCCAGGCAAGGCAAGTGTAACAAAAGGCACGGCACGGCAAGGGGAAACAAGGCTAAGGCACGATAACGCACGGCTAGGCAATGCACGGCAAGGCAAGGAAAGAGCAACGCAAGGCAAGGCACGGTCAGGCGAGGCAAGGCTAAGGCACGACAACGCAAGGCTAGGCAATGCACGGAAGGCAAGCAAAGAGTAACGGAAGGCAAGGAAGGCAAGGGAAAGCAAGGGAAGTCAAGGGTAACAGAAGGAACGGCTCGGCAAGGGGAAACAAGGCTAAGGCACGGCAACGCACGGCTAGGCAATGCACGGCCAGCCAAGGAAAGGGTAACGCAAGGCAAGGCACTGTCAGGCGAGGGAAGGCTAATGCACGACAACGCAAGGCTAGGCAGTGCACGGCTAGGCAGGGAAAGAGAAACGGAAGGAAAGGAAGGCAAGGCAAAGTAAGGCAAGGTAAGTGTAACAAAAGGCACGGCACGGCAAGGTGAAACAAGGCTAAGGCACGAGAACGCACGGTTAGGCAATGCACGGCAAGGCAAGGAAGGGGTAACGCAAGGCAAGGCACTGACAGGCGAGGAAAGGCTAAGGCACGACAACGCACGGCTAGGCAATGCACGGCAAGGCAAGGAAAGGGTAACGCAAGGCAAGGCACGGTCAGGAGAGGCAAGGCTAAGGAATGACAACGCAAGGCTAGGCAATGCACGGAAGGCAAGCAAAGAGTAACGGAAGGCAAGGAATGCAAGGCAAAGCAAGGCAACGCAAGCAAGGCTATGGCAAGGTGAAAAAAGGCTAAGGTTCGACAACGCAAGGCTAGGCAATGCACGGCAAGGCAAGGAAAGGGTAACGCAAGGCAAGGAACTGTCAGGCGAGGCAAGGCTAAGGCACGACAACGCAAGGCTAGGCAATGCACGGAAGGCAAGCAAAGAGTAACGGAAGGCAAGCAAGGCAAGGCAAGGGTAACGGAAGGAAACGCACGGCAACGGGAAACAAGGCTAAGGCACGACAAAGCACGGCTAGGCAATGCACGGCAAGGCAAGGAAAGGGTAACGCAAGGCAAGGCACGGTGAGGCAAGGCAAGGCTAATGCACGACAACGCAAGGCTAGGCAATGCACGGCAAGGCAAGGAAAGGGTAACGCAAGGGAAGGCACGGTCAGACGAGGCAAGGCTAAGGCACGACAACGCAAGGCTAGGCAATGCACGGAAGGCAAGCAAAGAGTAACGGAAGGCAAGGAAGGCAAGGCAAAGCAAGGCAAGGCAAGGGTAACAGAAGGAACGGCTCGGCAAGGGGAAACAAGGCTAAGGGACGGCAACGCACGGCTAGGCAATGCACGGCCAGCCAAGGAAAGGGTAACGCAAGGCAAGGCACGGTCAGGCAAGGCAAGGCTAATGCACGACAACGCAAGGCTAGGCAGTGCACGGTAAGGCAAGGAAAGAGTAACGGAAGGAAAGGAAGGCAAGGCAAATCCAGGCAAGGCAAGTGTAACAAAAGGCACGGCACGGCAAGGGGAAACAAGGCTAAGGCACGATAACGCACGGCTAGGCAACGCACGGCAAGGCAAGGAAAGGGCAACGCAAGGCAAGGCACGATGAGGCAAGGCAAGGCTAATGCACGACAACGCACGGCTAGGCAATACACGGCAAGGCAAGGAAAGGGTAACGCAAGGCAAGGCACGGTCAGGCGAGGCAAGGCTAAGGCACGACAACGCAAGGCTAGGCAATGCACGGAAGGCAAGCAAAGAGTAACGGAAGGCAAGGAAGGCAAGGGAAAGCAAGGGAAGTCAAGGGTAACAGAAGGAACGGCTCGGCAAGGGGAAACAAGGCTAAGGCACGGCAACGCACGGCTAGGCAATGCACGGCCAGCCAAGGAAAGGGTAACCCAAGGCAAGGCACGGTCAGGCAAGGCAAGGCTAATGAACGACAACGCAAGGCTAGGCAGTGCACGGTAAGGCAAGGAAAGAGTAACGGAAGGAAAGGAAGGCAAGGCAAATCCAGGCAAGGCAAGTGTAACAAAAGGCACGGCACGGCAAGGGGAAACAAGGCTAAGGCACGATAACGCACGGCTAGGCAATGCACGGCAAGGCAAGGAAAGAGCAACGCAAGGCAAGGCACGGCGAGGCAAGGCAAGGCTAATGCACGACAACGCACGGCTAGGCAATGCACGGCAAGGCAAGGAATGGGTAACGCAAGGGAAGGCACGGTCAGACGAGGCAAGGCTAAGGCACGACAACGCAAGGCTAGGCAATGCACGGAAGGCAAGCAAAGAGTAATGGAAGGCAAGGAAGGCAAGGGAAAGCAAGGGAAGTCAAGGGTAACAGAAGGAACGGCTCGGCAAGGGGAAACAAGGCTAAGGCACGGCAACGCACGGCTAGGCAATGCACGGCAAGGCAAGGAAAGGGTAACGCAAGGCAAGGCACGGTGAGGCAAGGCAAGGCTAATGCACGACAACGCACGGCTAGGCAATGCACGGCAAGGCAAGGAAAGGGTAACGCATGGGAAGGCACGGTCAGACGAGGCAAGGCTAAGGCACGACAACGCAAGGCTAGGCAATGCACGGAAAGCAAGGAAAGAGTAACGGAAGGCAAGGAAGGCAAGGGAAAGCAAGGCAAGGCAAGGGTAACAGAAGGAACGGCTCGGCAAGGGGAAACAAGGCTAAGGGACGGCAACGCACGGCTAGGCAATGCACTCCCAGCCAAGGAAAGGGTAACGCAAGGCAAGGCACGGTCAGGCAAGGCAAGGCTAATGCACGACAACGCAAGGCTAGGCAGTGCACGGAAGGCAAGCAAAGAGTAACGGAAGGCAAGGAAGGCAAGGGAAAGCAAGGGAAGTCAAGGGTAACAGAAGGAACGGCTCGGCAAGGGGAAACAAGGCTAAGGCACGGCAACGCACGGCTAGGCAATGCACGGCCAGCCAAGGAAAGGGTAACGCAAGGCAAGGCACTGTCAGGCGAGGGAAGGCTAATGCACGACAACGCAAGGCTAGGCAGTGCACGGCTAGGCAGGGAAAGAGAAACGGAAGGAAAGGAAGGCAAGGCAAAGCAAGGCAAGGCAAGTGTAACAAAAGGCACGGCACGGCAAGGTGAAACAAGGCTAAGGCACGAGAACGCACGGTTAGGCAATGCACGGCAAGGCACTGACAGGCGAGGCAAGGCTAAGGCACGAAAACGCACGGCTAGGCAATGCACGGCAAGGCAAGGAAAGGGTAACGCAAGGCAAGGCACGGTCAGGCGAGCCAAGGCTAAGGAATGACAATGCAAGGCTAGGCAATGCACGGAAGGCAAGCAAAGAGTAACGGAAGGCAAGGAATGCAAGGCAAAGCAAGGCACCGCAAGCAAGGCTATGGCAAGGTGAAAAAAGGCTAAGGTTCGACAACGCAAGGCTAGGCAATGCACGGCAAGGCAAGGAAAGGGTAACGCAAGGCAAGGAACTGTCAGGCGAGGCAAGGCTAAGGCACGACAACGCAAGGCTAGGCAATGCACGGAAGGCAAGCAAAGAGTAACGGAAGGCAAGCAAGGCAAGGGAAAGCAAGGCAAGGCAAGGGTAACGGAAGGAAACGCACGGCAACGGGAAACAAGGCTAAGGCACGACAAAGCACGGCTAGGCAATGCACGGCAAGGCAAGGAATGGGTAACGCAAGGCAAGGCACGGTGAGGCAAGGCAAGGCTAATGCACGACAACGCAAGGCTAGGCAATGCACGGCAAGGCAAGGAAAGGGTAACGCAAGGGAAGGCACGGTCAGACGAGGCAAGGCTAAGGCACGACAACGCAAGGCTAGGCAATGCACGGAAGGCAAGCAAAGAGTAACGGAAGGCAAGGAAGGCAAGGGAAATCAAGGCAAGGCAAGGGTAACAGAAGGAACGGCTCGGCAAGGGGAAACAAGGCTAAGGCACGGCAACGCAAGGCTAGGCAATGCACGGCTAGGCAAGGAAAGGGTAACGCAAGGCAAGGCACGGTCAGGCAAGGCAAGGCTAATGCACGACAACGCAAGGCTAGGCAGTGCACGGTAAGGCAAGGAAAGAGTAACGGAAGGAAAGGAAGGCAAGGCAAATCCACGCAAGGCAAGTGTAACAAAAGGCAAGGCACGGCAAGGGGAAACAAGGCTAAGGCACGACAACGCACGGCTAGGCAATGCACGGCAAGGCAAGGAAAGGCTAACTCAAGGCAAGGCACGGTCAGGCGAGGCAAGGCTAAGGCACGACAACGCAAGGCTAGGCAATGCACGGAAGGCAAGCAAAGAGTAACGGAAGGCAAGGAAGGCAAGGCAAAGCAAGGCAAGGCAAGGGTAACGGAAGGAACGGCACGGCAAGGGGAACCAAGGCTAAGGCACGACAACGCAGGACTAGGCAATGCACGGGAAGGCAAGGAAAGGGTAACGTAAGGAAGGCACGGTGAGGCAAGGCAAGGCTAATGCACGACAACGCACGGCTAGGCAATGCACGGCAAGGTAAGGAAAGAGTAACGGAAGGCAAGGAAGGCAAGGCAAATCCAGGCAAGGCAAGTGTAACAAAAGGCACGGCACGGCAAGGGGAAACAAGGCTAAGGCACGATAACGCACGGCTAGGCAATGCACGGCAAGGCAAGGAAAGGGCAACGCAAGGCAAGGCACGGTGAGGCAAGGCAAGGCTAATGCACGACAACGCACGGCTAGGCAATGCACGGCAAGGCAAGGAAAGGCTAACGCAAGGCAAGGCACGGTCAGGCGAGGCAAGGCTAAGGCACGACAACGCAAGGCTAGGCAATGCACGGAAGGCAAGCAAAGAGTAACGGAAGGCAAGGAAGGCAAGGGAAAGCAAGGGAAGTCAAGGGTAACAGAAGGAACGGCTCGGCAAGGGGAAACAAGGCTAAGGCACGGCAACGCACGGCTAGGCAATGCACGGCCAGCCAAGGAAAGGGTAACGCAAGGCAAGGCACTGTCAGGCGAGGGAAGGCTAATGCACGACAACGCAAGGCTAGGCAGTGCACGGCTAGGCAGGGAAAGAGAAACGGAAGGAAAGGAAGGCAAGGCAAAGTAAGGCAAGGTAAGTGTAACAAAAGGCACGGCACGGCAAGGTGAAACAAGGCTAAGGCACGAGAACGCACGGTTAGGCAATGCACGGCAAGGCAAGGAAGGGGTAACGCAAGGCAAGGCACTGACAGGCGAGGCAAGGCTAAGGCACGACAACGCACGGCTAGGCAATGCACGGCAAGGCAAGGAAAGGGTAACGCAAGGCAAGGCACGGTCAGGAGAGGCAAGGCTAAGGAATGACAACGCAAGGCTAGGCAATGCACGGAAGGCAAGCAAAGAGTAACGGAAGGCAAGGAATGCAAGGCAAAGCAAGGCAACGCAAGCAAGGCTATGGCAAGGTGAAAAAAGGCTAAGGTTCGACAACGCAAGGCTAGGCAATGCACGGCAAGGCAAGGAAAGGGTAACGCAAGGCAAGGAACTGTCAGGCGAGGCAAGGCTAAGGCACGACAACGCAAGGCTAGGCAATGCACGGAAGGCAAGCAAAGAGTAACGGAAGGCAAGCAAGGCAAGGGAAAGCAAGGCAAGGCAAGGGTAACGGAAGGAAACGCACGGCAACGGGAAACAAGGCTAAGGCACGACAAAGCACGGCTAGGCAATGCACGGCAAGGCAAGGAAAGGGTAACGCAAGGCAAGGCACGGTGAGGCAAGGCAAGGCTAATGCACGACAACGCAAGGCTAGGCAATGCACGGCAAGGTAAGGAAAGGGTAACGCAAGGGAAGGCACGGTCAGACGAGGCAAGGCTAAGGCACGACAACGCAAGGCTAGGCAATGCACGGAAGGCA
Source organism: Macrotis lagotis (assembly GCF_037893015.1). Lineage (NCBI taxonomy): Eukaryota > Metazoa > Chordata > Mammalia > Peramelemorphia > Peramelidae > Macrotis > Macrotis lagotis. The sequence goes on along the minus strand of NW_027422160.1, from coordinate 19,024 downwards.
AGCAAAGAGTAACGGAAGGCAAGGAAGGCAAGGCAAAGCAAGGCAAGGCAAGGGTAACAGAAGGAACGGCTCGGCAAGGGGAAACAAGGCTAAGGGACGGCAACGCACGGCTAGGCAATGCACGGCCAGCCAAGGAAAGGGTAACGCAAGGCAAGGCACGGTCAGGCAAGGCAAGGCTAATGCACGACAACGCAAGGCTAGGCAGTGCACGGTAAGGCAAGGAAAGAGTAACGGAAGGAAAGGAAGGCAAGGCAAATCCAGGCAAGGCAAGTGTAACAAAAGGCACGGCACGGCAAGGGGAAACAAGGCTAAGGCACGATAACGCACGGCTAGGCAATGCACGGCAAGGCAAGGAAAGGGCAACGCAAGGCAAGGCACGATGAGGCAAGGCAAGGCTAATGCACGACAACGCACGGCTAGGCAATGCACGGCAAGGCAAGGAAAGGCTAACGCAAGGCAAGGCACGGTCAGGCGAGGCAAGGCTAAGGCACGACAACGCAAGGCTAGGCAATGCACGGAAGGCAAGCAAAGAGTAACGGAAGGCAAGGAAGGCAAGGGAAAGCAAGGGAAGTCAAGGGTAACAGAAGGAACGGCTCGGCAAGGGGAAACAAGGCTAAGGCACTTCAACGCACGGCTAGGCAATGCACGGCCAGCCAAGGAAAGGGTAACGCAAGGCAAGGCACGGTCAGGCAAGGCAAGGCTAATGAACGACAACGCAAGGCTAGGCAGTGCACGGTAAGGCAAGGAAAGAGTAACGGAAGGAAAGGAAGGCAAGGCAAATCCAGGCAAGGCAAGTGTAACAAAAGGCACGGCACGGCAAGGGGAAACAAGGCTAAGGCACGATAACGCACGGCTAGGCAATGCACGGCAAGGCAAGGAAAGAGCAACGCAAGGCAAGGCACGGCGAGGCAAGGCAAGGCTAATGCACGACAACGCACGGCTAGGCAATGCACGGCAAGGCAAGGAATGGGTAACGCAAGGGAAGGCACGGTCAAACGAGGCAAGGCTAAGGCACGACAACGCAAGGCTAGGCAATGCACGGAAGGCAAGCAAAGAGTAATGGAAGGCAAGGAAGGCAAGGGAAAGCAAGGGAAGTCAAGGGTAACAGAAGGAACGGCTCGGCAAGGGGAAACAAGGCTAAGGCACGGCAACGCACGGCTAGGCAATGCACGGCAAGGCAAGGAAAGGGTAACGCAAGGCAAGGCACGGTGAGGCAAGGCAAGGCTAATGCACGACAACGCACGGCTAGGCAATGCACGGCAAGGCAAGGAAAGGGTAACGCATGGGAAGGCACGGTCAGACGAGGCAAGGCTAAGGCACGACAACGCAAGGCTAGGCAATGCACGGAAAGCAAGGAAAGAGTAACGGAAGGCAAGGAAGGCAAGGGAAAGTAAGGCAAGGCAAGGGTAACAGAAGGAACGGCTCGGCAAGGGGAAACAAGGCTAAGGGACGGCAACGCACGGCTAGGCAATGCACTCCCAGCCAAGGAAAGGGTAACGCAAGGCAAGGCACGGTCAGGCAAGGCAAGGCTAATGCACGACAACGCAAGGCTAGGCAGTGCACGGAAGGCAAGCAAAGAGTAACGGAAGGCAAGGAAGGCAAGGGAAAGCAAGGGAAGTCAAGGGTAACAGAAGGAACGGCTCGGCAAGGGGAAACAAGGCTAAGGCACGGCAACGCACGGCTAGGCAATGCACGGCCAGCCAAGGAAAGGGTAACGCAAGGCAAGGCACTGTCAGGCGAGGGAAGGCTAATGCACGACAACGCAAGGCTAGGCAGTGCACGGCTAGGCAGGGAAAGAGAAACGGAAGGAAAGGAAGGCAAGGCAAAGCAAGGCAAGGCAAGTGTAACAAAAGGCACGGCACGGCAAGGTGAAACAAGGCTAAGGCACGAGAACGCACGGTTAGGCAATGCACGGCAAGGCACTGACAGGCGAGGCAAGGCTAAGGCACGAAAACGCACGGCTAGGCAATGCACGGCAAGGCAAGGAAAGGGTAACGCAAGGCAAGGCACGGTCAGGCGAGGCAAGGCTAAGGAATGACAACGCAAGGCTAGGCAATGCACGGAAGGCAAGCAAAGAGTAACGGAAGGCAAGGAATGCAAGGCAAAGCAAGGCAACGCAAGCAAGGCTATGGCAAGGTGAAAAAAGGCTAAGGTTCGACAACGCAAGGCTAGGCAATGCACGGCAAGGCAAGGAAAGGGTAACGCAAGGCAAGGAACTGTCAGGCGAGGCAAGGCTAAGGCACGACAACGCAAGGCTAGGCAATGCACGGAAGGCAAGCAAAGAGTAACGGAAGGCAAGCAAGGCAAGGGAAAGCAAGGCAAGGCAAGGGTAACGGAAGGAAACGCACGGCAACGGGAAACAAGGCTAAGGCACGACAAAGCACGGCTAGGCAATGCACGGCAAGGCAAGGAAAGGGTAACGCAAGGCAAGGCACGGTGAGGCAAGGCAAGGCTAATGCACGACAACGCAAGGCTAGGCAATGCACGGCAAGGCAAGGAAAGGGTAACGCAAGGGAAGGCACGGTCAGACGAGGCAAGGCTAAGGCACGACAACGCAAGGCTAGGCAATGCACGGAAGGCAAGCAAAGAGTAACGGAAGGCAAGGAAGGCAAGGGAAATCAAGGCAAGGCAAGGGTAACAGAAGGAACGGCTCGGCAAGGGGAAACAAGGCTAAGGCATGGCAACGCAAGGCTAGGCAATGCACGGAAGGCAAGCAAAGAGTAACGGAAGGCAAGGAATGCAAGGCAAAGCAAGGCAACGCAAGCAAGGCTATGGCAAGGTGAAAAAAGGCTAAGGTTCGACAACGCAAGGCTAGGCAATGCACGGCAAGGCAAGGAAAGGGTAACGCAAGGCAAGGCACGGTCAGGCAAGGCAAGGCTAATGCACGACAACGCAAGGCTAGGCAGTGCACGGTAAGGCAAGGAAAGAGTAACGGAAGGAAAGGAAGGCAAGGCAAATCCACGCAAGGCAAGTGTAACAAAAGGCAAGGCACGGCAAGGGGAACCAAGGCTAAGGCACGACAACGCAGGACTAGGCAATGCACGGGAAGGCAAGGAAAGGGTAACGTAAGGAAGGCACGGTGAGGCAAGGCAAGGCTAATGCACGACAACGCACGGCTAGGCAATGCACGGCAAGGTAAGGAAAGAGTAACGGAAGGCAAGGAAGGCAAGGCAAATCCAGGCAAGGCAAGTGTAACAAAAGGCACGGCACGGCAAGGGGAAACAAGGCTAAGGCACGATAACGCACGGCTAGGCAATGCACGGCAAGGCAAGGAAAGGGCAACGCAAGGCAAGGCACGGTGAGGCAAGGCAAGGCTAATGCACGACAACGCACGGCTAGGCAATGCACGGCAAGGCAAGGAAAGGCTAACGCAAGGCAAGGCACGGTCAGGCGAGGCAAGGCTAAGGCACGACAACGCAAGGCTAGGCAATGCACGGAAGGCAAGCAAAGAGTAACGGAAGGCAAGGAAGGCAAGGGAAAGCAAGGGAAGTCAAGGGTAACAGAAGGAACGGCTCGGCAAGGGGAAACAAGGCTAAGGCACGACAACGCAGGACTAGGCAATGCACGGCCAGCCAAGGAAAGGGTAACGCAAGGCAAGGCACTGTCAGGCGAGGGAAGGCTAATTCACGACAACGCAAGGCTAGGCAGTGCACGGCTAGGCAGGGAAAGAGAAACGGAAGGAAAGGAAGGCAAGGCAAAGTAAGGCAAGGTAAGTGTAACAAAAGGCACGGCACGGCAAGGTGAAACAAGGCTAAGGCACGAGAACGCACGGTTAGGCAATGCACGGCAAGGCAAGGAAGGGGTAACGCAAGGCAAGGCACTGACAGGCGAGGCAAGGCTAAGGCACGACAACGCACGGCTAGGCAATGCACGGCAAGGCAAGGAAAGGGTAACGCATGGGAAAGCACGGTCAGGAGAGGCAAGGCTAAGGAATGACAACGCAAGGCTAGGCAATGCACGGAAGGCAAGCAAAGAGTAACGGAAGGTAAGGAATGCAAGGCAAAGCAAGGCAACGCAAGCAAGGCTATGGCAAGGTGAAAAAAGGCTAAAGTTCGACAACGCAAGGCTAGGCAATGCACGGCAAGGCAAGGAAAGGGTAACGCAAGGCAAGGAACTGTCAGGCGAGGCAAGGCTAAGGCACGACAACGCAAGGCTAGGCAATGCACGGAAGGCAAGCAAAGAGTAACGGAAGGCAAGCAAGGCAAGGGAAAGCAAGGCAAGGCAAGGGTAACGGAAGGAAACGCACGGCAACGGGAAACAAGGCTAAGGCACGACAAAGCACGGCTAGGCAATGCACGGCAAGGCAAGGAAAGGGTAACGCAAGGCAAGGCACGGTGAGGCAAGGCAAGGCTAATGCACGACAACGCAAGGCTAGGCAATGCACGGCAAGGCAAGGAAAGGGTAACGCAAGGGAAGGCACGGTCAGACGAGGCAAGGCTAAGGCACGACAACGCAAGGCTAGGCAATGCACGGAAGGCAAGCAAAGAGTAACGGAAGGCAAGGAAGGCAAGGCAAAGCAAGGGAAGGCAAGGGTAACGGAAGGAACGGCACGGCAAGGGGAACCAAGGCTAAGGCACGACAACGCAGGACTAGGCAATGCACGGGAAGGCAAGGAAAGGGTAACGCAAGGGAAGGCACGGTCAGACGAGGCAAGGCTAAGGCACGACAACGGAAGGCTAGGCAATGCACGGAAGGCAAGCAAAGAGTAACGGAAGGCAAGGAAGGCAAGGCAAAGCACGGCAAGGCAAGGGTAACGGAAGGAACGGCACGGCAAGGGGAACCAAGGCTAAGGCACGACAACGCAGGACTAGGCAATGCACGGGAAGGCAAGGAAAGGGTAACGTAAGGAAGGCACGGTGAGGCAAGGCAAGGCTAATGCACGACAACGCACGGCTAGGCAATGCACGGCAAGGTAAGGAAAGAGTAACGGAAGGCAAGGAAGGCAAGGCAAAGCATGGCAACGCAAGCCATGCTAAGGCAAGGTGAAACAAGGCTAAGGCACCAGAACGCACGGTTAGGCAATGCACGGCAAGGCAAGTAAGGGGTAACGCAAGGCCAGGCACTGACAGGCGAGGCAAGGCTAAGGCACGACAACGTACGGCTAGGCAATGCACGGCAAGGCAAGGAAAGGGTAACGCAAGGCAAGGCACGGTCAGGCGAGGCAAGGCTAAGGAATGACAACGCAAGGCTAGGCAGTGCACGGCTAGGCAGGGAAAGAGTAACGGCAGGAAAGGAAGGCAAGGCAAAGCAAGGCAAGGCAAGTGTAACAAAAGGCACGGCACGGCAAAGGGAAACAAGGCGAAGGGACGGCAACGCACGGCTAGGCAATGCACGGCCAGGCAAGGAAAGGGTAACGCAAGGCAAGGCACGGTGAGGCAAGGCAAGGCTAATGCACGACAATACAAGGCTAGGCAATGCACGGAAGGCAAGCAAAGAGTAACGGAAGGCAAGGAATGCAAGGCAAAGCAAGGCAAGGCAAGTGTAACAAAAGGCACGGCACGGCAAGGGGAAACAAGGCGAAGGGACGGCAACGCACGGCTAGGCAATGCACGGGCAGGCAAGGAAAGGGTAACGCAAGGCAAGGCACGGTGAGGCAAGGCGAGGCTAATGCACGACAATACAAGGCTAGGCAATGCACGGAAGGCAAGCAAAGAGTAACGGAAGGCAAGGAATGCAAGGCAACGCAAGGCAACGCAAGCAAGGCTATGGCAAGGTGAAAAAAGGCTAAGGCACGACAACGCAAGGCTAGGCAATGCACGGAAGGCAAGCAAAGAGTAACGGAAGGCAAGGAAGGCAAGGCAAAGCAAGGCAACGCAAGCAAGGCTATAGCAAGGTGAAACAAGGCTATGGCACGACAACGCACGGCTAGGCAATGCACGGCAAGGCAAGGAAAGGGTAACGCAAGGCAAGGCACGGTGAGGCAAGGCAAGGCTAATGCACGACAACGCACGGCTAGGCAATGCACGGCAAGGCAAGGAAAGGGTAACGCAAGGCAAGGCACGGTCAGGCGTGGCAAGGCTAAGGAACGACAACGCAAGACTAGACAATGCACGGAAGGCAAGCAAAGAGTAACGGAAGGCAAGGAATGCAAGGCAAAGCAAGGCAACGCAAGCAAGGCTATGGCAAGGTGAAAAAATTCTAAAGCACGACAACGCAAGGCTAGGCAATGCACGGAAGGCAAGCAAAGAGTAACGGAAGGCAAGGAAGTCAAGGGAAAGAAAGGCAAGACAAGGGTAACGGAAGGAAACGCACGGTAAGGGGAAACAAGGCTAAGGCACGGCAACGCACGGCTAGGCAATGCACGGCCAGGCAAGGAAAGGGTAACGCAAGGCAAGGCACGGTGAGGCAAGGCAAGGCTAATGCACGACAATACAAGGCTAGGCAATGCACGGAAGGCAAGCAAAGAGTAACGGAAGGCAAGGAATGCAAGGCAAAGCAAGGCAAGGCAAGTGTAACAAAAGGCACGGCACGGCAAGAGGAAACAAGGCGAAGGTACGGCAACGCATGGCTAGGCAATGCACGGGCAGGCAAGGAAAGGGTAACGCAAGGCAAGGCACGGTGAGGCAAGGCGAGGCTAATGCACGACAATGCAAGGCTAGGCAATGCACGGAAGGCAAGCAAAGAGTAACGGAAGGCAAGGAATGCAAGGCAACGCAAGGCAACGCAAGCAAGGCTATGGCAAGGTGAAAAAAGGCTAAGGCACGACAACGAAAGGCTAGGCAATGCACGGAAGGCAAGCAAAGAGTAACGGAAGGCAAGGAAGGCAAGGCAAAGCAAGGCAACGCAAGCAAGGCTATAGCAAGGTGAAACAAGGCTATGGCACGACAACGCACGGCTAGGCAATGCACGGCAAGGCAAGGAAAGGGTAACGCAAGGCAAGGCACGGTGAGGCAAGGCAAGGCTAATGCACGACAACGCACGGCTAGGCAATGCACGGCAAGGCAAGGAAAGGGTAACGCAAGGCAAGGCACGGTCAGGCGTGGCAAGGCTAAGGAACGACAACGCAAGACTAGACAATGCACGGAAGGCAAGCAAAGAGTAACGGAAGGCAAGGAATGCAAGGCAAAGCAAGGCAACGCAAGCAAGGCTATGGCAAGGTGAAAAAATTCTAAAGCACGACAACGCAAGGCTACGCAATGCACGGAAGGCAAGCAAAGAGTAACGGAAGGCAACGAAGTCAAGGGAAAGAAAGGCAAGACAAGGGTAACGGAAGGAAACGCACGGTAAAGGGAAACAAGGCTATGGCACGGCAACGCACGGCTAGGCAATGCACGGCAAGGCAAGGAAAGGGTAACGCAAGGCAAGGCACGGTGAGGCAAGGCAAGGCTAATGCACGACAACGCACGGCTAGGCAATGCACGGCAAGGCAAGGAAAGGGTAACGCAAGGGAAGGCACGGTCAGACGAGGCAAGGCTAAGGCACGACAACGCAAGGCTAGGCAATGCACGGAAAGCAAGGAAAGAGTAACGGAAGGCAAGGAAGGCAAGGGAAAGCAAGGCAAAGCAAGGGTAACAGAAGGAACGGCTCGGCAAGGGGAAACAAGGCTAAGGGACGGCAACGCACGGCTAGGCAATGCACGGCCAGCCAAGGAAAGGGTAACGCAAGGCAAGGCACGGTCAGGCAAGGCAAGGCTAATGCACGACAACGCAAGGCTAGGCAGTGCACGGTAAGGCAAGGAAAGAGTAACGGAAGGAAAGGAAGGCAAGGCAAAGCAAGGCAAGGCAAGTGTAACAAAAGGCACGGCACGGCAAGGGGAAACAAGGCGAAGGGACGGTAACGCAGGACTAGGCAATGCACGGCAAGGCAAGGAAAGGGTAACGCAAGGCAAGGCACGGTGAGGCAAGGCAAGGCTAATGCACGACAATACAAGTCTAGGCAATGCACGGAAGGCAAGCAAAGAGTAACGGAAGGCAAGGAATGCAAGGCAAAGCAAGGCAAGGCAAGTGTAACAAAAGGCACGGCACGGCAAGGGGAAACAAGGCGAAGGCACGGCAAAGCAAGGCTAGGCAATGCACGGAAGGCAAGCAAAGAGTAACGGAAGGCAAGGAAGGCAAGGGAAAGCAAGGCAAGGCAAGGGTAACGGAAGGAAAGGCACGGCAAGGGGAAACAAGGCTAAGGCACGACAACGCTCGGCTAGGCAATGAACGGCAAGGCAAGGAAAGGGTAACGCAAGGCAAGGCACGGTGAGGCAAGGCAAGGCTAATTCACGACAACGCACGGCTAGGCAATGCACGGCAAGGCAAGGAAAGGCTAACGCAAGGCAAGGCACGGTCAGGCGAGGCAAGGCTAAGGCACGACAAAGCAAGGCTTGGCAATGCACGGAAGCCAAGCAAAGAGTAACGGAAAGCAAGGAAGGCAAGGGAAAGCAAGGCAAGGCAAGGGTAACGGAAGGAACGGCACGGCCAGGGGAAACAAGGCTAAGGCACGACAACGCAGGACTAGGCAATGCACGGCAAGGCAAGGAAAGGGTAATGCAAGGCAAGGCAATGTCAGGCGAGGGAAGGCTAATGCGCGACAACGCAAGGCTAGGCAGTGCACGGCTCGGCAGGGAAAGAGAAACGGAAGGAAAGGAAGGCAAGGCAAAGCAAGGTAAGGCAAGTGTAACAAAAGGCACGGCACGGCAAGGGCAACCAAGGTTAAGGCACGACAACGCAGGATCAGGCAATGCACGGGAAGGCAAGGAAAGGGTAACGCAAGGCAAGGCACGGTGAGGCAAGGCAAGGCTAATGCACGACAACGCACGGCTAGGCAATGCACGGCAAGGTAAGGAAAGAGTAACGGAAGGCAAGGAAGGCAAGGCAAAGCATGGCAACGCAAGCAATTCTAAGGCAAGGTGAAACAAGGCTAAGGCACGCGAAAGCACGGTTAGGCAATGCACGGCAAGGCAAGGAAGGGGTAACGCAAGGCATGGCACTGACAGGCGAGGCAAGGCTAAGGCACGACAACGCACGGCTAGGCAATGCACGGCAAGGCATGGAAAGGGTAACGCAAGGCAAGGCACGGTCAGGCGAGGCAAGGCTAAGGAATGACAACGCAATGCTAGGCAATGCACGGAAGGCAAACAAAGAGTAACGGAAGGCAAGGAATGCAAGGCAAAGCAAGTGAACGCAAGCAAGGCTATGGCAAGGTGAAAAAAGGCTAAGGCACGACAACGCAAGGCTAGGCAATCCACGGAAGGCAACCAAAGACTAACGGAAAGCAAGGAAGGCAAGGGAAAGCAAGGCAAGGCAAGGGTAACGGAAGGAAACGCACGGCAAGGGGAAACAAGGCTAAGGCACGACAACGCACGGCTAGGCAATGCACGGCAAGGCAAGGAAAGGGTAACGCAAGGCAAGGCACGGTGAGGCAAGGCAAGGCTAATGCACGACAACGCACGGCTAGGCAATGCACGGCAAGGCAAGGAAAGGGTAACGCAAGGCAAGGCACGGTCAGGCGTGGCAAGGCTAAGGCACGACAACGCAAGGCTAGGCAATGCACGGAAAGCAAGGAAAGAGTAACGGAAGGCAAGGAAGGCAAGGGAAAGCAAGGCAAGGCAAGGGTAACAGAAGGAACGGCTCGGCAAGGGGAAACAAGGCTAAGGGACGGCAACGCACGGCTAGGCAATGCACGGCCAGCCAAGGAAAGGGTAACGCAAGGCAAGGCACGGTCAGGCAAGGCAAGGCTAATGCACGACAACGCAAGGCTAGGCAGTGCACGGTAAGGCAAGGAAAGAGTAACGGAAGGAAAGGAAGGCAAGGCAAATCCAGGCAAGGCAAGTGTAACAAAAGGCACGGCACGGCAAGGGGAAACAAGGCTAAGGCACGATAACGCACGGCTAGGCAATGCACGGCAAGGCAAGGAAAGGGCAACGCAAGGCAAGGCACGATGAGGCAAGGCAAGGCTAATGCACGACAACGCACGGCTAGGCAATGCACGGCAAGGCAAGGAAAGGCTAACGCAAGGCAAGGCACGGTCAGGCGAGGCAAGGCTAAGGCACGACAACGCAAGGCTAGGCAATGCACGGAAGGCAAGCAAAGAGTAACGGAAGGCAAGGAAGGCAAGGGAAAGCAAGGGAAGTCAAGGGTAACAGAAGGAACGGCTCGGCAAGGGGAAACAAGGCTAAGGCACGGCAACGCACGGCTAGGCAATGCACGGCCAGCCAAGGAAAGGGTAACGCAAGGCAAGGCACGGTCAGGCAAGGCAAGGCTAATGCACGACAACGCAAGGCTAGGCAGTGCACGGTAAGGCAAGGAAAGAGTAACGGAAGGAAAGGAAGGCAAGGCAAATCCAGGCAAGGCAAGTGTAACAAAAGGCACGGCACGGCAAGGGGAAACAAGGCTAAGGCACGATAACGAACGGCTAGGCAATGCACGGCAAGGCAAGGAAAGAGCAACGCAAGGCAAGGCACGGCGAGGCAAGGCAAGGCTAATGCACGACAACGCACGGCTAGGCAATGCACGGCAAGGCAAGGAATGGGTAACGCAAGGGAAGGCACGGTCAGACGAGGCAAGGCTAAGGCACGACAACGCAAGGCTAGGCAATGCACGGAAGGCAAGCAAAGAGTAATGGAAGGCAAGGAAGGCAAGGGAAAGCAAGGGAAGTCAAGGGTAACAGAAGGAACGGCTCGGCAAGGGGAAACAAGGCTAAGGCACGGCAACGCACGGCTAGGCAATGCACGGCAAGGCAAGGAAAGGGTAACGCAAGGCAAGGCACGGTGAGGCAAGGCAAGGCTAATGCACGACAACGCACGGCTAGGCAATGCACGGCAAGGCAAGGAAAGGGTAACGCATGGGAAGGCACGGTCAGACGAGGCAAGGCTAAGGCACGACAACGCAAGGCTAGGCAATGCACGGAAGGCAAGGAAAGAGTAACGGAAGGCAAGGAAGGCAAGGGAAAGCAAGGCAAGGCAAGGGTAACTGAAGGAACGGCTCGGCAAGGGGAAACAAGGCTAAGGGACGGCAACGCACGGCTAGGCAATGCACGGCCAGCCAAGGAAAGGGTAACGCAAGGCAAGGCACGGTCAGGCAAGGCAAGGCTAATGCACGACAACGCAAGGCTAGGCAGTGCACGGAAGGCAAGCAAAGAGTAACGGAAGGCAAGGAAGGCAAGGGAAAGCAAGGGAAGGCAAGGGTAACAGAAGGAACGGCTCGGCAAGGGGAAACAAGGCTAAGGCACGGCAACGCACGGCTAGGCAATGCACGGCCAGCCAAGGAAAGGGTAACGCAAGGCAAAGCACTGTCAGGCGAGGGAAGGCTAATGCACGACAACGCAAGGCTAGGCAGTGCACGGCTAGGCAGGGAAAGAGAAACGGAAGGAAAGGAAGGCAAGGCAAAGCAAGGCAAGGCAAGTGTAACAAAAGGCACGGCACGGCAAGGTGAAACAAGGCTAAGGCACGAGAACGCACGGTTAGGCAATGCACGGCAAGGCACTGACAGGCGAGGCAAGGCTAAGGCACGAAAACGCACGGCTAGGCAATGCACGGCAAGGCAAGGAAAGGGTAACGCAAGGCAAGGCACGGTCAGGCGAGGCAAGGCTAAGGAATGACAACGCAAGGCTAGGCAATGCACGGAAGGCAAGCAAAGAGTAACGGAAGGCAAGGAATGCAAGGCAAAGCAAGGCAACGCAAGCAAGGCTATGGCAAGGTGAAAAAAGGCTAAGGTTCGACAACGCAAGGCTAGGCAATGCACGGCAAGGCAAGGAAAGGGTAACGCAAGGCAAGGAACTGTCAGGCGAGGCAAGGCTAAGGCACGACAACGCAAGGCTAGGCAATGCACGGAAGGCAAGCAAAGAGTAACGGAAGGCAAGCAAGGCAAGGGAAAGCAAGGCAAGGCAAGGGTAACGGAAGGAAACGCACGGCAACGGGAACAAAGGCTAAGGCACGACAAAGCACGGCTAGGCAATGCACGGCAATGCAAGGAAAGGGTAACGCAAGGCAAGGCACGGTGAGGCAAGGCAAGGCTAATGCACGACAACGCAAGGCTAGGCAATGCACGGCAAGGCAAGGAAAGGGTAACGCAAGGGAAGGCACGGTCAGACGAGGCAAGGCTAAGGCACGACAACGCAAGGCTAGGCAATGCACGGAAGGCAAGCAAAGAGTAACGGAAGGCAAGGAAGGCAAGGGAAATCAAGGCAAGGCAAGGGTAACAGAAGGAACGGCTCGGCAAGGGGAAACAAGGCTAAGGCACGGCAACGCAAGGCTAGGCAATGCACGGCTAGGCAAGGAAAGGGTAACGCAAGGCAAGGCACGGTCAGGCAAGGCAAGGCTAATGCACGACAACGCAAGGCTAGGCAGTGCACGGTAAGGCAAGGAAAGAGTAACGGAAGGAAAGGAAGGCAAGGCAAATCCACGCAAGGCAAGTGTAACAAAAGGCAAGGCACGGCAAGGGGAAACAAGGCTAAGGCACGACAACGCACGGCTAGGCAATGCACGGCAAGGCAAGGAAAGGCTAACTCAAGGCAAGGCACGGTCAGGCGAGGCAAGGCTAAGGCACGACAACGCAAGGCTAGGCAATGCACGGAAGGCAAGCAAAGAGTAACGGAAGGCAAGGAAGGCAAGGCAAAGCAAGGCAAGGCAAGGGTAACGGAAGGAACGGCACGGCAAGGGGAAACAAGGCTAAGGCACGACAACGCAGGACTAGGCAATGCACGGGAAGGCAAGGAAAGGGTAACGTAAGGAAGGCACGGTGAGGCAAGGCAAGGCTAATGCACGACAACGCACGGCTAGGCAATGCACGGCAAGGTAAGGAAAGAGTAACGGAAGGCAAGGAAGGCAAGGCAAAGCATGGCAACGCAAGCCATGCTAAGGCAAGGTGAAACAAGGCTAAGGCACCAGAACGCAGGGTTAGGCAATGCACGGCAAGGCAAGGAAGGGGTAACGCAAGGCAAGGCACTGACAGGCGAGGCAAGGCTAAGGCACGACAACGCAAGGCTAGGCAGTGCACGGTAAGGCAAGGAAAGAGTAACGGAAGGAAAGGAAGGCAAGGCAAATCCAGGCAAGGCAAGTGTAACAAAAGGCACGGCACGGCAAGGGGAAACAAGGCTAAGGCACGATAACGCACGGCTAGGCAATGCACGGCAAGGCAAGGAAAGGGCAACGCAAGGCAAGGCACGGTGAGGCAAGGCAAGGCTAATGCACGACAACGCACGGCTAGGCAATGCACGGCAAGGCAAGGAAAGGCTAACGCAAGGCAAGGCACGGTCAGGCGAGGCAAGGCTAAGGCACGACAACGCACGGCTAGGCAATGCACGGAAGCCAAGCAAAGAGTAACGGAAGGCAAGGAAGGCAAGGGAAATCAAGGCAAGGCAAGGGTAACAGAAGGAACGGCTCGGCAAGGGGAAGCAAGGCTAAGGCACGGCAACGCACGGCTAGGCAATTCACGGCCAGCCAAGGAAAGGGTAACGCAAGGTAAGGCACTGTCAGGCGAGGGAAGGCTAATGCACGACAACGCAAGGCTAGGCAGTGCACGGCTAGGCAGGGAAAGAGAAACGGAAGGAAAGGAAGGCAAGGCAAAGCAAGGCAAGGCAAGTGTAACAAAAGGCACGGCACGGCAAGGTGAAACAAGGCTAAGGCACGAGAACGCACGGTTAGGCAATGCACGGCAAGGCAAGGAAGGGGTAACGCAAGGCAAGGCACTGACAGGCGAGGCAAGGCTAAGGCACGACAACGCACGGCTAGGCAATGCACGGCAAGGCAAGGAAAGGGTAACGCAAGGCAAGGCACGGTCAGGCGAGGCAAGGCTAAGGAATGACAACGCAAGGCTAGGCAATGCACGGAAGGCAAGCAAAGAGTAACGGAAGGCAAGGAATGCAAGGCAAAGCAAGGCAACGCAAGCAAGGCTATGGCAAGGTGAAAAAAGGCTAAGGTTCGACAACGCAAGGCTAGGCAATGCACGGCAAGGCAAGGAAAGGGTAACGCAAGGCAAGGAACTGTCAGGCGAGGCAAGGCTAAGGCACGACAACGCAAGGCTAGGCAATGCACGGAAGGCAAGCAAAGAGTAACGGAAGGCAAGCAAGGCAAGGGAAAGCAAGGCAAGGCAAGGGTAACGGAAGGAAACGCACGGCAACGGGAAACAAGGCTAAGGCACGACAAAGCACGGCTAGGCAATGCACGGCAAGGCAAGGAAAGGGTAACGCAAGGCAAGGCACTGTGAGGCAAGGCAAGGCTAATGCACGACAACGCAAGGCTAGGCAATGCACGGCAAGGCAAGGAAAGGGTAACGCAAGGGAAAGCACGGTCAGACGAGGCAAGGCTAAGGCACGACAACGCAAGGCTAGGCAATGCACGGAAGGCAAGCAAAGAGTAACGGAAGGCAAGGAAGGCAAGGGAAAGCAAGGCAAGGCAAGGGTAACGGAAGGAACGGCACGGCAAGGGGAACCAAGGCTAAGGCACGACAACGCAGGACTAGGCAATGCACGGGAAGGCAAGGAAAGGGTAACGCAAGGGAAGGCACGGTCAGACGAGGCAATGCTAAGGCACGACAACGCAAGGCTAGGCAATGCACGGAAGGCAAGCAAAGAGTAACGGAAGGCAAGGAGGGCAAGGCAAAGCAAGGCAAGGCAAGGGTAACGGAAGGAACGGCACGGCAAGGGGAAACAAGGCTAAGGCACGACAACGCAAGGCTAGGCAATGCACGGAAGGCAAGGAAAGGGTAACGTAAGGAAGGCACGGTGAGGCAAGGCAAGGCTAATGCACGACAACGCACGGCTAGGCAATGCACGGCAAGGTAAGGAAAGAGTAACGGAAGGCAAGGAAGGCAAGGCAAAGCATGGCAACGCAAGCCATGCTAAGGCAAGGTGAAACAAGGCTAAGGCACGACAACGCACGGCTAGGCAATGCACGGCAAGGCAAGGAAAGGGTAACGCAAGGCAAGGCACTGTCAGGAGAGGGAAGGCTAATGCACGACAACGCAAGGCTAGGCAGTGCACGGCTAGGCAGGGAAAGAGTAACGGAAGGAAAGGAAGGCAAGGCAAAGCAAGGCAAGGCAAGTGTAACAAAAGGCACGGCACGGCAAGGGGAAACAAGGCGAAGGGACGACAACGCACGGCTAGGCAATGCACGGGCAGGCAAGGAAAGGGTAACGCAAGGCAAGGCACGGTGAGGCAAGGCGAGGCTAATGCACGACAATACAAGGCTAGGCAATGCACGGAAGGCAAGCAAAGAGTAACGGAAGGCAAGGAATGCAAGGCAACGCAAGGCAACGCAAGCAAGGCTATGGCAAGGTGAAAAAAGGCTAAGGCACGACAACGCAAGGCTAGGCAATGCACGGAAGGCAAGCAAAGAGTAACGGAAGGCAAGGAAGGCAAGGCAAAGCAAGGCAACGCAAGCAAGGCTATAGCAAGGTGAAACAAGGTTATGGCACGACAACGCACGGCTAGGCAATGCACGGCAAGGCAAGGAAAGGGTAACGCAAGGCAAGGCACGGTGAGGCAAGGCAAGGCTAATGCACGACAACGCACGGCTAGGCAATGCACGGCAAGGCAAGGAAAGGGTAACGCAAGGCAAGGCACGGTCAGGCGTGGCAAGGCTAAGGAACGACAACGCAAGACTAGACAATGCACGGAAGGCAAGCAAAGAGTAACGGAAGGCAAGGAATGCAAGGCAAAGCAAGGCAACGCAAGCAAGGCTATGGCAAGGTGAAAAAATTCTAAAGCACGACAACGCAAGGCTACGCAATGCACGGAAGGCAAGCAAAGAGTAACGGAAGGCAAGGAAGTCAAGGGAAAGAAAGGCAAGACAAGGGTAACGGAAGGAAACGCACGGTAAGGGGAAACAAGGCTAAGGCACGGCAACGCACGGCTAGGCAATGCACGGCCAGGCAAGGAAAGGGTAAAGCAAGGCAAGGCACGGTGAGGCAAGGCAAGGCTAATGCACGACAATACAAGGCTAGGCAATGCACGGAAGGCAAGCAAAGAGTAACGGAAGGCAAGGAATGCAAGGCAAAGCAAGGCAAGGCAAGTGTAACAAAAGGCACGGCACGGCAAGGGGAAACAAGGCGAAGGGACGGCAACGCATGGCTAGGCAATGCACGGGCAGGCAAGGAAAGGGTAACGCAAGGCAAGGCACGGTGAGGCAAGGCGAGGCTAATGCACGACAATGCAAGGCTAGGCAATGCACGGAAGGCAAGCAAAGAGTAACGGAAGGCAAGGAATGCAAGGCAACGCAAGGCAACGCAAGCAAGGCTATGGCAAGGTGAAAAAAGGCTAAGGCACGACAACGCAAGGCTAGGCAATGCACGGAAGGCAAGCAAAGAGTAACGGAAGGCAAGGAAGGCAAGGCAAAGCAAGGCAACGCAAGCAAGGCTATAGCAAGGTGAAACAAGGCTATGGCACGACAACGCACGGCTAGGCAATGCACGGCAAGGCAAGGAAAGGGTAACGCAAGGCAAGGCACGGTGAGGCAAGGCAAGGCTAATGCACGACAACGCACGGCTAGGCAATGCACGGCAAGGCAAGGAAAGGGTAACGCAAGGCAAGGCACGGTCAGGCGTGGCAAGGCTAAGGAACGACAACGCAAGACTAGACAATGCACGGAAGGCAAGCAAAGAGTAACGGAAGGCAAGGAATGCAAGGCAAAGCAAGGCAACGCAAGCAAGGCTATGGCAAGGTGAAAAAATTCTAAAGCACTACAACGCAAGGCTACGCAATGCACGGAAGGCAAGCAAAGAGTAACGGAAGGCAAGGAATGCAAGGCAAAGCAAGGAAACGCAAGCAAGGCTATAGCAAGGTGAAAAAAGGCTAAAGTTCGACAACGCAAGGCTAGGCAATGCACGGCAAGGCAAGGAAAGGGTAACGCAAGGCAAGGAACTGTCAGGCGAGGCAAGGCTAAGGCACGACAACGCAAGGCTAGGCAATGCACGGAAGGCAAGCAAAGAGTAACGGAAGGCAAGCAAGGCAAGGGAAAGCAAGGCAAGGCAAGGGTAACGGAAGGAAACGCACGGCAACGGGAAACAAGGCTAAGGCACGACAAAGCACGGCTAGGCAATGCACGGCAAGGCAAGGAAAGGGTAACGCAAGGCAAGGCACGGTGAGGCAAGGCAAGGCTAATGCACGACAACGCAAGGCTAGGCAATGCACGGCAAGGCAAGGAAAGGGTAACGCAAGGGAAGGCACGCTCAGACGAGGCAAGGCTAAGGCACGACAACGCAAGGCTAGGCAATGCACGGAAAGCAAGCAAAGAGTAACGGAAGGCAAGGAAGGCAAGGGAAAGCAAGGCAAGGCAAGGGTAACGGAAGGAACGGCACGGCAAGGGGAACCAAGGCTAAGGCACGAGAACGCAGGACTAGGCAATGCACGGGAAGGCAAGGAAAGGGTAACGCAAGGGAAGGCACGGTCAGACGAGGCAAGGCTAAGGCACGACAACGCAAGGCTAGGCAATGCACGGAAGGCAAGCAAAGAGTAACGGAAGGCAAGGAAGGCAAGGCAAAGCAAGGCAAGGCAAGGGTAACGGAAGGAACGGCACGGCAAGGGGAACCAAGGCTAAGGCACGACAACGCAGGACTAGGCAATGCACGGGAAGGCAAGGAAAGGGTAACGTAAGGAAGGCACGGTGAGGCAAGGCAAGGCTAATGCACGACAACGCACGGCTAGGCAATGCACGGCAAGGTAAGGAAAGAGTAACGGAAGGCAAGGAAGGCAAGGCAAAGCATGGCAACGCAAGCCATGCTAAGGCAAGGTGAAACAAGGCTAAGGCACGACAACGCACGCCTAGGCAATGCACGGCAAGGCAAGGAAAGGGTAACGCAAGGCAAGGCACTGTCAGGAGAGGGAAGGCTAATGCACGACAACGCAAGGCTAGGCAGTGCACGGCTAGGCACGGAAAGAGTAACGGAAGGAAAGGAAGTCAAGGCAAAGCAAGGCAAGGCAAGTGTAACAAAAGGCACGGCACGGCAAGGGGAAACAAGGCGAAGGGACGGCAACGCACGGCTAGGCAATGCACGGGCAGGCAAGGAAAGGGTAACGCAAGGCAAGGCACGGTGAGGCAAGGCGAGGCTAATGCACGACAATACAAGGCTAGGCAATGCACGGAAGGCAAGCAAAGAGTAACGGAAGGCAAGGAATGCAAGGCAACGCAAGGCAACGCAAGCAAGGCTATGGCAAGGTGAAAAAAGGCTAAGGCACGACAACGCAAGGCTAGGCAATGCACGGAAGGCAAGCAAAGAGTAACGGAAGGCAAGGAAGGCAAGGCAAAGCAAGGCAACGCAAGCAAGGCTATAGCAAGGTGAAACAAGGCTATGGCACGACAACGCACGGCTAGGCAATGCACGGCAAGGCAAGGAAAGGGTAACGCAAGGCAAGGCACGGTGAGGCAAGGCAAGGCTAATGCACGACAACGCACGGCTAGGCAATGCACGGCAAGGCAAGGAAAGGGTAACGCAAGGCAAGGCACGGTCAGGCGTGGCAAGGCTAAGGAACGACAACGCAAGACTAGACAATGCACGGAAGGCAAGCAAAGAGTAACGGAACGCAAGGAATGCAAGGCAAAGCAAGGCAACGCAAGCAAGGCTATGGCAAGGTGAAAAAATTCTAAAGCACGACAACGCAAGGCTACGCAATGCACGGAAGGCAAGCAAAGAGTAACGGAAGGCAAGGAAGTCAAGGGAAAGAAAGGCAAGACAAGGGTAACGGAAGGAAACGCACGGTAAGGGGAAACAAGGCTAAGGCACGGCAACGCACGGCTAGGCAATGCACGGCCAGGCAAGGAAAGGGTAACGCAAGGCAAGGCACGGTGAGGCAAGGCAAGGCTAATGCACGACAATACAAGGCTAGGCAATGCACGGAAGGCAAGCAAAGAGTAACGGAAGGCAAGGAATGCAAGGCAAAGCAAGGCAAGGCAAGTGTAACAAAAGGCACGGCACGGCAAGGGGAAACAAGGCGAAGGGACGGCAACGCATGGCTAGGCAATGCACGGGCAGGCAAGGAAAGGGTAACGCAAGGCAAGGCACGGTGAGGCAAGGCGAGGCTAATGCACGACAATGCAAGGCTAGGCAATGCACGGAAGGCAAGCAAAGAGTAACGGAAGGCAAGGAATGCAAGGCAACGCAAGGCA